>NC_087216.1:26456478-26533978 GCF_015104395.2 Macrobrachium nipponense | reverse complement strand
ATTAGTTAGTATAGTATAAATGCAAAAAAAATAAACAAACAAATAAGCTTCTGGTAAGAGAATTTAAAACTACCCCAGAAAACCCCGTAGGAGAGGAGTGTCGTCAGTGCACCTCACGCTGTGGACTGTAGGCATTACTTTAGGTTCTTTACAACTCCTTTCATCCCTTTTACTATACCTCCATTCATATTTCTTCCATCTTACTTTCCACCCTCTCCTAACAATCGTGTGTCTCTTAGTGCAATTGCTTTGAGGTTTACCTCTGGTTACAACTGTCAGACCTTTTTACTCTCAATTACTATTTCAGCACTGAATGACCTCACGGGTCCCATCGCTTGGTAATTGGGTCTAAATTAGATATTCTATTCCATATCTAGAAAGACGAAGGTTGGAAAGAGGATTTTTTTTTTTATGTTGTCGAAAAATTTGAAGAGAAGGGACTCTGATGAACCTCTTGAGAGACCGAACTTCTGGTGTCCTTTTTGGCAGAAGAAGTTAGTTAGCACCCTTAGCACTTTACCCTCTTTCACGTTCGAGTTTCTGTTTTTTATTTTCATAATTTCTTTGTCTCAGGCCGTTTCTGATAATTAGGACATTCTCTCTCTCTCTCTCTCTCTCTCTCTCTCTCTCTCTCTCTCTCTCTCTCTCTCTCTCTCTCCTCCTGCCTTTAGAGCGATTAGTCGTCCGTCAAACGGTATATACCGTCACATCATAATTAAAACTGTGGTGGCCTCGACGAGGTTATACTCCCCCCCCCCCGACCCCTCACCCCCTGACACCCGGGAGGAATCCATTCACCAGCTATTCTCTCTCTCTCTCTCTCTCTCTCTCTCTCTCTCTCTCTCTCTCTCAAATACGTTATATTCACCTCAACCTAATTGAGAAAAGATATCGAGGTTGTGGGTATACAAATTATTTCTCTCTCTCTCTCTCTCTCTCTCTCTCTCTCTCTCTCTCTCTCTCTCTCTCCTCTCCTCTCTCTCTCTACTTGAAGGAGTGTAAACTCTAAGGCCATTAACGCTTCCAACTAAGTTAGGATAAATGAGATTTTGATGACCAAATTTTTTTTTTCCATCTTCTGGAGGAAAATGATTATTTTGTCATATTTTTTATCAGGTTCCAAGCAGGGGTTGTTGTTAATGATTTGCTCGTGAATTTTAAAGAGGAAGTGCTCTCCTGAACTGCATAGTTCTCAAACACACGCCTACATACACGCACACATGTATATATATACTGTACGGATTTAAATTCAATAATTAAGTAAAGAAATTAACAATGTATTTAGATAAGTTTTATTACATGCATCCATATATATATATATATATATATATATATATATATATATATATATATATATATATATATATATAGGTAAAAGCCACGTTCCAAATTTTCGTGATTGAGTTATATATATATATATATATATATAGATATATATATATATTTATATATACGTTATATATGTGTATGTGTGTTTGTTTGTATGCATGCATGCAAGTCATTAAACTTACTTCAATTCACTATTTATCACTTTATTTATTTCCAACTTTTCAAGATGAATATGACGCAATGGATTACAGTGAGAAAGGTCGCCACCCTTTCGAACAAAGCAATCAGTTTTACTGATTTTTCAACTCGTAACTGATATCCACTTGCATAAGTATAGTCTCATTTAAAGTCCTCGATTGGTGGTCCGAAGTTCGATTCTCCGCTCGGCCAACGCGGAATCAGAGGAATTTGTTTCTGGTGATGGAAATTAATTTCTCGTTATAATGTGGTTCGGATCGGATCCGACAATAAGCTGCAGGTCCCGTTGCTCCGAAACCATTTGGTTCCTAGCCACGTAAAAAATATCTAATCCTTTGGGCGAGCCCTAGGAGAGCTGTTAATCAGCTTAGTGGTCTGGTTAAACTAAGATAATACTTGACTTAAAGTCCTCGAACTTATCTACAAGAAGAAGGAACACCCCAAAACCCAAATTTTTTGTACTTAGTGTTTGTCTGGATTTTGTGTCCAGTTTTCTTGTAGCATTTGTAGCCATTGTTTTAATGGATACTATGACGGATATCCCCTCCCCCCCATTTTTTTATGGAGATGACCCCAATACAGTTTGGAGCTGTGGAATTTTTTTTATTTATTTTAAATGGTATCCGCCCCTCACATGAGAGAGAGAGAGAGAGAGAGAGAGAGAGGAGAGAGAGAGAGAGAGAGAGAGAGAGAGAGAGAGAGAGAGAGAGAGAGAATCATTATATAATTACGTGAATTTATAATAAAATTGTGCATGAAGGATTGTTAAGGTAGAAAGAAATTAACTTCATAAAATGTTCAGTTCATGATTTCATCCCTGTAGCTTGGTCATTAAAATCATGAATGCTATAAATGAAGTGAAAAATTATTTGATTCGGTGGATATATACATGTATAGTACACACATATACGTATATCTATTATTACATATTCCACACAAAGAGCAATTTCCGTCATTTGCAGTTAATGATATCCCAGTTTATTTCCTTTTTAACTTTTTGAAACAATTTTAGGGTCTGGCCCAAGTCAAATGACATTGCAGTCAAGTTTTACTTATTTGAAATCAGACTGTTCTCATATCAGCACGGGCTCTCGCTCTTCTGAGCAGCAAGTAATTGTTTATTATTATTATTATTATTATTATTATTATTATTATTATTATTATTATTATTATTATTATTATTATTATTATTTTATTATTAGTAGTTATTATTATTATTATATTATTATTATTATTTATATTAGTTAAAACATTATTATGGGAAAATCTGAAAGGGCATCAATTTGTGAGGAAGCTTTCATCAAATAGAAGACCAAGTGTGGCAAGAAAAGTTTCAAGAAGAAGAAAGACGTAAACAAAACTCTGTGTCATTCAACATTAAAAATGAACATTTACACATAACATTTATAATTAATGGAAATTGTCCTGTAATAAAACAGAAATATGGTATTATTTTTATATAAATATATAGATATAGAATAATAAGATGGCAAGAAGACGTATAAACTATTAATGAAAGCGAGACTGGCATGGTCAAATGCGCTTTGCATACTCGCACAAACGGTGGGCTGTTTGTTGGGCATTGGAGGGTATCGCTATTTAAGTGTTCTGACTTATTTGACAGAATGTATATACTTTTGAGTCTCATTAGAAAGATGGATTTTGTATAATTGGAAAGCATTATAATATAGAATTCTGAGAGAGCTTTTTTAACTGTCGTGTTGTAGGTATACTTCTTATGGATTTTTGATTGCGTGTCGAAAAGTTTATTTATTTATTTTTACATATGAAAACAAAGAATTAAGAATTTGACTATTCTAGAATAAATCTCGATTATAATAATGTTCACGGCAGGCGTGTAAAATATTGCAATGGCAGATAGAAGGAAAATAAAAGATTAAATAGTTTGGTTTACGTGTAATCTCATGACAAAAAAGAATAATTTGACAATTTTTGTATATCATATATATAATTTGAATAATATACAAGGTCATATAAATTTTTAATAGAAAAAACTATACAAGGAAGTGCTGAAAAAATGAAATAATTTCCTTAAACAAGAAAATATTCGAGAATTAATAAGTACTAATGAGTGGTCGGTGTGCTACGTGTAATCAGCTGCGTGTTACTATATCAATCCAGACGGTGATTACATAGATTACAGAACGTGGATTTAAATGTCAGAATTAAAATAATATGGAAAATTGTACAGAAAAGATTTAATATAAAAAAGAAAAAATCCAGATTATTGAGTGATCATTCAAGGTTACTACAAATTTCTGACGGAGATTGCACGTAGGTTGCAGAACGAACGGAGATTTATAAAGTGGATTACTCACTCAGTGGAGTACCATTTTACCTCTTGCGGTTGTTACAGTATTTTTTTTTTTTTTTGTGTGTGTGTGTGTGTGAAATAAAAGAGTTATTCAGGTTTTTAGACAAAAGTTGGGTCATAGGCCTACGGAATTTTTCTGGTGTTTTAAATACTACGTTAAGTGACGGGATTAGGCCTATTTAAGCCTAGACTGTAGTATATAGTACTTGAGGAACGAAAATGTAAAGAGAGAAAGTATTAATTATATTCAATTTAATTATTCATGTACATATATTTGGTTAGGTTGTAGCCTAGGCCCATGTCATTACAGTTGAAGATAGGCCTATTGTAGGCTAGATACACCAATTACTCTGTTAGCCTATGCCTAGCCTAATTTAGGCCTATATCAATTACGTATAGTCAGCAGAGTAAGATTTTTATGTTAATAGAGCCTAGATTGGTTATAATTTATACCTAGGTTTTATTATAAATAGGCTAGCACTTAGCCTACATAATGGGTGATAGACTAGGTGAGTCAAGGGGGTACAACCCCCTCCAACCCCTTTCCATTGTCCATATCAGGATAGGGGCCCATAGGATAGGTTAAGTTAGGACCAAATCTTGTAAGTAGGCTGTGGCCCGCAGAAATAATGTTCGCAACTCTTTTGCACGTTTACCAAACGAGGATGGAATTATCGCAAGTTCTTAGTGTAGGCTAACCAAATTAAAATCCCACAAGGCCTATATGCCAAGGGAGGGGCTTTGATCCCCCAGGATCCTGTTTTAAGCAACCGTTTTATCTTGGCATAATTACCCTTTATGTGCTTAGGCTACCATGCCTATCATATTGGATAGGACCCCAATGATAAATGCTGGCAGTTATCCTCAGATACCCTAACCTTTGCCTGCCCTCGCCAATATCTGTCTTGATACAGGTACTTCAGACAGCAACACCAGTGTCAAAAATATCAAATCTAGTCACTATTATTACATTTGATGTTGGTACACGATTTAATTAATGTTTTTTCAGCTGTGCTGAGATGTAGGCCTGTTTTTTATGGCACCCTTCCTTATGAGCACCTTATGTCATGTACTCTACAGGCAGTCCACGGGTATGACGGCGGTTCCGTTCTTGAGACTCGTTGTAAGTCAAAAATCGTCCTAAGCCGGAACATGGTAAAAATCCTAAGAAAACCTTACTTTTAATGCTTTGGGTGCATTGAAAACTATGTAAACTGCATTCTTATTGCATTTTTCATAAAAAACTTCAAATATTGATTATTTTGCATTTTTGGTGTCATATTTCATCTGCCAGATCAGTGTTGTAAGCGTCGTAACCCTGGAAATAATTTCTGATGAATATAATTGAAAAGCGCTTAACCTCGGAATGTCGTAAGCCGAACCCATCATAACCCGGAGACTGCCTGTATCTTCAAACTTTGGCTCTTGTGGAAGACAATGTGACAGTTTTAAATTACCTGTAATTTAGTGGATCTTTGTAAACCAGTCTTGGTAGTGTGATAAAATGGCATGTATTGCAGCAGTCTTAACTACCATAGCAGTCCCAGGGTACTGTTGTGCCTTAGGTAAAGTTACGGTATGTTAAGTGTTTTTGAATATTGTAGTATTTAATTGGCTATCTCTGACTATGTAAAATAGAAACCATAAGCAACAAGCAAAGATGTGATGATAAGGTATGTGATGTGCTATGCATAAATTTAGCTATTTGTCATACTATTCTTCGTGTCAATTCTTAAACCTATAAACAAATATTATACAAAGGAAACTGAGGGCCATCTCCATTTGGTTTCTTATTGTTAGATTTAGAAAGAAGAGAGTAAAGGTTCCAATGAAGGTAGGGATACACTTGCTTTCAGAAGATTAAAAAAGGGAAATTGAATTTAGTGGGTCTTATCAGAAGAAGTTCAAGAAGCCAAAGAAACTATTCAGAAAATCTATATTGAGGTGAAGAATGGTTCTTGTCATACTTGTGGATTTGGTATTTTTACTGTGTGTACTGTAATCTGCAGAATGGCTAGCAAATCATTTACACGATAGCAAGAACATTTGGGGCTTGTTTTATAAACGCACAATGGCAAGACCATGTAAAAGGAAAGAAATTATTAACTTCGTGTTTTCTCTCTAGAGAGCCATAGCTTATTTTAAGGAAAGCTTTGTTAGGATGGCGAGATTAGAATTAGGAAGTGAGAGTGTCTGTGTTATCAGCTGCTGGGGAAAGTAAACAAGACAAGATTTATTTAGAGCTCCCACTTTAGATGTTTTAGGAAACTCAAGTGATTTTTATCGTAAGACTGCTTTCATGTGTTGCAGATCCGAAAATCACCAATCGTCGTATGAAGCCATTAATGAGTACATACTGTTCTTTGAGTCCTCAAGGTCCAAGATTATTTTCTGTAAATTGTTTGGTAATAATTATCTTCAGATTCATTCACATTAAAGTACTAAACTAATTTGTCTTTTTCAGGTACATGATTTTTGTAGCCAAGTAGGGTTTTATCAAGACTGCTATCATATCTTGAGAAGATGTGTTCCGCTTTATCTGCTGTGATAAGATAGTCATTGCTTGTGGGAAGTCTAGCAGACTTATAAATTAGTGAAGCTGCTTCCATGGCACAAATCATGGATTTTCAGCCTACAGGTAAAATTATATTGATACATATTTATTATTATTGAGAATGTAAAGTAACTTACCAATACTACCACCAAATCCCGTCTTAATAATTGAAAAGAGATGAATGGGAAGAAATGAAGGGTAAAAAGGAAGAAAAAACAGTGTGTTTGGGATCTAAGGAACATTGCATAGAACCCTAATTGACAGTTGCAGTACAACTGTGTGGAAGAGTACATTACAATATACAATGTGTGCATTAACATAGATTTATTGCATTTACTGTTGTAGTTGATTCAGTTACAGTTGTATTTAATTGATACGAGGTATTTTGAGTTGCAGACATTAAAGTTTCAGGAGATTTAGATAGCAGCTTATGCATTTCTTTTATAGTTTTGGCCTTTTTATTATTGGTCATTATTTTTAAGTTTTATTATCACAGTTTTCTGAGGGTCTATTTTCCTCTTTTAGATTATTTACTGTGCTTTGTTCCTTGTTTAAAAACAGAATTATATAAATTTTCATTAATTTTTTATTAGATTTTTTTTCTTAATTGTGTAGATACTGTACATCTTGCCATTGCAAAGGGTTTGCTGTTTAGTGTTTGGTAATGGTTACAGAGATTAAAGACATATTTGATTATAAATACAAGTTAATGAGTAAAGGCACTTGTGCATTATGTATTAGCATTCTATTGGAAGTTTATGATGTTTATTTTTTTTATTCACATTTGGTCATTTGCCTCTTGGAATGATGCCTAGAGAGATTGCAAAAGATTGTCATTTATGGAAACAAATTTTTCCAGTTTATTGATTTGTTTCCGACACGGCATACAACCTTGCGGTCCTTTTACAATAGGAAGGTACTAGCGGCAGCTGGATAGGTCGTAAGCTTTCGAACAAGGGGTTCGGTAGTTAACTGCTTGTCCGACAGGCGCGCGCGCGCGACTGGGAGGTAAACAAATCACTTTTGCTTTCGGCCTGCTGGCGTGTGGACGTGTATCATCGCTCTCTGCCCGCTTCAATCGTCGTTTGTTTTGCTTTCGCATGATTGTGTTTTTCTTTTTCTGTGTATCTAGTGAAACTGAATTGTAAGTACAATCATTTCATTGAATTCAATTGTGAATTAAAGGATCTTGGTTCACAACGCCCTCCGATTACCCGAGTGCCGGGACTGAAGGGCGTAATTGCGGGAATTCATTTTCCCAGAATGATCCTTGGATTGGGTATGCTCGGTGCCGAGGGCGGGAGCGCTCGCTCCGAGCGTATTTTGGGTTGGAAATGTGTAGATGAAAATCGTAAGTAAGTGCTCTTTTCATTTATATGTTTTTGACCTGTATGCCCGTTGCCGAACGAATGCGCTCGACACGGGAACTTATTCAGTATGAAAGTGGAATCGCAAGTACAGTATTCTTTTTCATTTTCATATATTATTTTTATTGTAGCAATACTCAGTTTGGATCAGTTTCCGAGCTTACCCGGAGATTGATCCTTCCCCCTTTGTATTTTTGAATGAAGTGAAATCGCAAGTGCAGTTCTTTTTCATTTTCATTCTTTTATTGAGATTGCATTGTTGACTGGGATCAATGTTCCGCTATTCACGGGAATTGATCCTTCCCCTTTTTTTTATTTGTATGAAGTGAAACGCAAGCGCAGTAGTCTTTTCATTTTCATATATTCTTGATTGCATCAATTCATTATGGATCAAGGTTTCCAGAAACCTTGATCCATAAAGGTAAGGAATGAAACCTTTCAACCTTGCGCTCGGTGCCGAGGGCGCGAATGCGCTCGATCCGAGCCCTTATTCTTTATGAAGTGAATTTTCATTTTGTTCCTTATTATTGATTGCATCATATTATTTGTTCAAGTTCCGCTCAGTCAGGGAATTGATCCTTATGCCTTGTATTCGTGCCGATGGCACGATAGCTCTAGGGCTCTTATTTTGTTGTTGGGTACATGGGTACGTGCGGGGGTGAAGGGGGGGGGGAACGAGACCCCCCCCCCCGCCTCAGTTCCCACAGATGGCTCTTCCCCTTAGGGGGGGGGGGAGGTTATCGCGTTCTTCTCCTCGCACCGATACCGTCGAGCGCGGGGGGTGAGGGCGCTCGGTGCCCGATGTACAATTGTATTAGGGGTGGCTTCCACTCGTTCGGGAGGGATCAAACCCCCGCACGAGGGGTATTTCCCCCCCATTAATCACTACTACTATTATTTCCGCAGGTGCTACTGCTACGAGAGTGGACCTTGGTGAGGTATGGGCGTCCTTCCAACATTGCAGAGCGGGCTGGTGTCCAGGGGCTGCGGTTCTATGTATGGGCCTACTGCGGTCACCCATGGAGTGGTGACCACGCAACCAGGTGACGACGTCCCTCCTCACCTGGTGTACTCGCCTCACGTGTAACAGTCTTGCCTACAGCGCTGTGAAGTGCCGTTCGCCGTACCGAGAGGGGGCGTGCCGCCGCCGCTCGTGGTTGCCGCGCTGCAGCGACCACACTTCCGCTGCCCTAGAACTCGCCCCTGGACCTGCCGCCGGTACCAGGATGTTGCTGGCTGCTGCTCCACTTCCTGTGTTTCCGGTGCTGCCTGCCGTACCTGCCTATTCTGCCTGCCGTTGCTGCGCTGGCTGTTCCTGCCGTTGCTGTGGTGCTGGCTGCCCTACCGATGAGGTGCTGGCCGTGCGCTGTACTGAGTGCTCCCTGATGATGTTTGCCCTATAGTTTCCTGTGGTACTGCATGTCGTCCCTGTTCGTGGTGGTACTACCCCACTTTGGTCTGTCTGTACAGGTGCGTCCGGCCCTGGTAGCTTCGGCTTACAGCACCCCGGCTCCGCCCTGGATAGCAGATCTTACGTCTGTCCTGAGGAAGCTGACGAAGAAGAGGAGGCAAGGTGTCGTGGTCGTCGTCTTCATCTTCTTCATCGTCGTCCGGGGCCGCCGCCTCTTCCCCTTTTCGACTTCTAAGGCTTTACAGCGAGGTAAGAAGAAGTCGCCTCCTCCCTCCTAAGAAGCTTCCTCGGGAGCTTCTCGGGACCCGTCTCACCTCGGTGGGACGGGAGGGTTCCGTCCGCTGGTCCTCCTGCTCCTTCGGGGTGGAGCGGGGCCCGTTTCTTCTTCTTCCGCAAGGAAGAAGACTACGGGGTACCAGAGGGGTACCGGCTAACACCGGTACTTCCTCTGCCTGGTGTCAGTGGTTCTGCCACTGCATCAGGGTCCGTCTCGGGCCTCCCGTTCGCGGGAGGTACCGAGTGTACGGTCCGCCTACCAGCGACCGTGCAGCCAGGAACCAGACCTCTGAGTCCGCTCAGCGTCAGGTTCACGGCACGGGGCGGAAGACTGGTGACAGCCGCTCATGCGACTCTCACCAGACCAGCTCTCACTCTCGCGGTGAACAGCTGGCTACCCGGGGACGTGACGGTCCCACGACCGACACGGGCTGAGGCTGGGAAGAGGTCCTCCCGTTCGCCGGTGCCAGCCACGGCTGGAAACCAGCGACGTGACGTGCCGTGAGGACAAGCACCCGGTCTCACTGCGACAGTGGAGCCTGCAGGTCGCCTGACCATCGCTCTCACAGGGACGCATCGGGTACGGCAACCAGCACCAGCTCTTCTGACACTCGAGATCAGTGCCGCTGTGCTCAGTCCAGCGTTCACAGCGAGACGGTTCGACCAGGCCTGCAGCTCGATCCGTCACCGCGGGGGTTGACGATCGCCTGCAGCCCTCCAAGCCTGCTGGTCCTAGCCAGAGAGCGAGAGGGAACGTCAGGTCTGCCTCTCCCATTACCTTCAACCTCCTCGGGTTACACCGGGAGGAGGCGAGGTATTGAGGAGTGATCGGAGGGTGTGCGCCCCCTCATGATCCCACCACGACGCCCTACGTAGCCAGGCACGGTTCTTGGACCGGCCAGGACGTATGCGCAAGTGGATGGGGAAGACCGAGAGGGCTGTCGCTGTTCCCCTTCTTAGGAGGAGGGTTCTCGGAATATGCTCTTGTTCGAAGGGCTTAACGGTCCCACTCTGCAAGATGCTGTGACTCCGCCGAGATCCAGAGGAACTTTGCCGAGGTTACGGCGCTGATTCGTCAGCACAATGACCTCGGGAAGGATCGCCGCTCCCACCAGCAGAGCCACGTCTCGGCTCGAGTCGTTTTGGGGGTCCCGAGAGGGAATCCAAATCGACGGTGGGTCTCCCGCCGCGATCGGAGCTTGCCGACTGGGTGGAGCCAGGTAGTCTCTCGTCTCCGGACAAGGAGGCTCTCTCGGTTCTGGACGGTCGAACAAGCTCCTTCACCTCCTCTACTGCGACAGAGGCGTTTCTACGTGTCTTCGGACATCGTATTTATATATCCCTTCGGTCCTCCTGAGGTTTCGACCTCGACGAGGACTGGAAATGAGTCGGAGCGGTATCGGCTCTCTCCGTCAGGTGTCGATCAGCCCCACCCAGACGACGTTCACATGGCGGCAGACCCTTACCTACAGTGAGAGTTCGTAACCCTCCTCGGGAAAACGTTTTCTCCTGACGATACGTTTTCCCAGACTCTGAGAGGCCATCGCCGCAAGGCGATGGCTGTCCTGCTCTTCTCCAACTGCTAGTTACCACTGGGAAGGCGAGCGAGTATCCAATTCCTCCCCCATATCCCTCTCTCCTTACGGCTACGAGGGAAAGGGGAGGGATCCTACAGAGATTTCTCTGTAAGATCCCACGTTAGGGGCTGCGCTACCGGGGGACATTCAGGTCCTACCTGACGTAAGCCCCGGTCATTGAGGAGGGATCCTGCCAGCCATAGGGACCCGGTCCAACAGCAGGCGTACGTTCCAGGGCATCGAAGGACGTAGCATGGAGACAGGAGATCAAGACCATGCTGAGCAAGAGAGCTGTAGAAATCGGTACGATCAATCACCGGCTCTACAGCCGACTCTTCCTGGTGGAAAAGTCTACAATAGGCTGGCGCCCAGTGATAGCTCCTCTCTTTTCCCCGAACCGGGTTGGGTTCGCCTAACCCGGTTCACATGGAGACCGGCGAAGCTATTGCTCGCTTCTATCAGAAGAACATTTCAGCTTGCAGTGGACTTGAGGGGGCGGATCTACAAATACCCAGGCCATCGTCCCCTCCGAAAGTACCTCCCGCTTCATCCCGCGGGATGGTGGTCCCATTCAGGCCACGTTGCTTCGGTCTCTCAACCGCCCCACAGGTGTTCACGCGGTGTTCACTCTGATGTCTTGCTTGGGGCCCATTCGCACGGATACGTCTGATGAGGTATCTCGACGATTGGTTAGTCCTGGCGAGCTCCCGCTCGCAGTTGCTACAGGACAGGGATCGACCTGCTCGAGTTCTGTCGCGATCTGGGGATCGTTCTGAACTTCGAAAAGTCCGATCTCGACACAAGCAGAGGATGAAGTACCTGGGTATGCTGATCGACACGGTAGCAGATTCAGGGAGGCAGCCAACCAGTTTCCTGTCTCGGCAGGAACAGGTAGCTCAGCAATGGCAAGTCGTGATCGGACACCTGTCGTCACTCGGGAAGCCAGTCCCTAACGGGCGTCTTCACCTGCGGTCTCTTCAGGGAGACCAAAAGGAGAGTTGGTCACAGGCGACGGATCCCCCAAGCCTTCCATGGTCCACTGACACAGGAGGTGATAAGGGCAGGACCTAGCCAGGTGACTGGACGACAGGAACCCCTTAAGAGAGTGCCTCCAGGTACTCTCCCCCCGGACATGCAGCTGCTCTCAGACGCATCGACGAGGGATGGGGTGCACACCTGGAAGAGTTGCGGACTTCAGGAGTGTGGTACGAGAACGACAACACCTTCACATCAATGTACTGGAACTAAAGGCAGCGTTCCTCGCTCTCCAAGAGTTCCAGGACCGCTTTGATGGGACACGCAGTGGTGTTGATGTACGACAACACCACGGTGGTGGCTTACGTCAACAAACAGGGGGGGCCTAGTGTCTCTCCCGTTGTATCAGTTGATCGGCAGGTGCACGAGTGGGCCGAGGCACACTCAATAGAGCTGTCGGCACACTACATTCCAGGGAAGGAATGTAGTAGCAGACACGCTCAGACCGTCGGGATCAGGTGATAAGGACCGAATGGTCTCTACACCAGGACGTGGCGGAAAGGCTCTTCGACCTGTGGGGGCGACCAGTCGAGGATCTGTTCGCCATCCGGCACATCAGGAAGCTCCAGTGTTCTTCTCGGCCGTGCCGGATCCATGGGCAGCTGCAGAGGACGCTCTTCAACACCCGTGGGACAACCTCTTCGCCTATGCCTTTCCCCGTTCAGCCTGATTCACAAGGTGATCAGTCGAGCACTGGTCATCCCGAATCTCAGGATGATCCTGATGGCTTCCAAATGCCACAGGCCATTTGGTATCCGGACCTGCTGGCTCTTCTCGCAAGAGAACCCCAGAGAGATTCCCCATTGGCACAACCTTCTCGGCCAGCCACACGTCGAGCGGTACCACCGAGCAGTCCAGTCCCTACGTCTTCACGGCTGGCTGTTATCCACCTTCTCTTGCGTACGAGAAGCTTTTTTCGTACGCGCAGCACAGAGATGGCTGGAAACGTCCGTCAGTCCTCTGCAGCTGTGTACCAGGGGAAGTCGGCCGTCTTCGGTGGTTGGTGTCGTAGACGGGGCCTATCTCTTCTCAGAGCCAATCTTCAGCAGGTAGCGGATTTTCCTCGTTTTTTCTTCGCCGAGAAGCTCCTCTAAGTTCCCACAGTCAAGGATACAGAGCCGCCTTGTCGCTCCTCCTGAAACTGACGGATTGGACATCTCGAACTCGTTCGAGATCTCCTTGCTTAGGAGCAGCTTCCAAAGGTCTTGCCAACCCAGGGAAATCAAATGACCTCGTCTTGCTGGACCTGGCATCGGCGAAGAGAGTACGGGATCTTAGCGTCATGCAGATAATGATGCGGATGAGATGCTGCTTTTGTCCTGGGAGGACGCTAACGTCGCTATCTGAAGAGAACTCGACACCTCGGGCCTGAGTGTCGACGCCTCTCCGTTAGCAACGGGGTCAACAAGAAAGAAGTATCAAGAAACACTCTTCCGTCCTGGCTGCGTGAGGTTCTTCAGGAGGGCGTAGGAGGCAATGATGGCAGTGACGACATCCGTACGTCCCGTCCGAGAACTCACGAAGTCATAAGTGTTGGCCCCCTATTCGTTGGCGTTTTTTCGTAAGAAACTTCTCCGTGGCGGCAGGTATGGAAGGTGGGGTCTGGTACAACCAGACCACCGGCAACTTCCTTATACCTCTTGGATATTGCCCATAGGTCCTTGGATCGGTTTCCTTAGGACCTGTGGTGGCTGCTCAACACGTCGTCTAGCTAACCCAGACCCTAGCAGGCTGAACAGCATCGAGTCCTGGTGTGACTGTATGAATAGATAGTGATGAAAGTGACTGGCTTCTCTTCTATCTTTTCTTCCCCCTCTACCTGTGGGTAGAGGGATACGGTCATCACCCTGCTGGATAAGGACGAGATGCCGGTGACTATATGACAGAGCCCCATCCTATCCCTTTCACGAGGGATGGGAGCAGAATATCCACCACTTCCTTCTACAAGGGGGGGAAGTGGATGCCTACAAGATCAAAACCATGACTTTACTTTGCTCCTGTACAGGAACAAGTTCTTACATTGCTGGTACGAAGAGATACGCTTGCCTCTCTCTTAGTACTCGGTCCGAGAGGTCTGACCATTGATCCTGCGGTGCACACCCCGATCAATCGGACAGAGGCTTGGATCCCCTCCCTCGCTCTTACGACCAGGGAGGCTTCCAAGGTTGTGCCGAACACCAGTCTGTTCACAAAAGACTCAGATTCCACCCACCAAGAAGTGAGTCTTCCTATTTGTTAAAAGGACCGAAGGTTTGTATGCCGTGTCGGAACAAATGACAATTTGTCTAAAATTGCATTTTCCTAACTATACAAAACCTGAGGTCCTTTTACACATAGCCCCACCTCATGCCACCCCTCACTCTGCAGTTTTTTGCTTGGGCCAAAAGCAAAAGTGATTTGTTTACCTCCCAGTCGCTGCGCGCGCGCCTGTCGGACAAGCAGTTAACTACCGAACCCCTTGTTCGAAAGCTTACGACCTATCCAGCTGCCGCTAGTACCTTCCTATTGTAAAAGGACCTCAGGTTTGTATAGTTAGGAAAAATGCAATTTTAGACAAATTGTCATATTTAACATATTTGCAGAGCATCAGCATGTACGCTTTAATCCTCTCAGGGGAGACTGGGTGTTAGTCTCTCCTCATCGTATGAAAAGACCTTGGGCAGGTCAGGTGGAGAAGCCAGCTGAAGAAGAGATCCCAATCCACGATCCCAAGAATCCCCTTTGTCCGAGAGTTACCCGTCCCAATGGTGAGGTGAGTCAGTTGTGAGGTGATTCTTTGTTGAGCAACTGTCTTAGATGCTATGTTTATAATTTCTGATTAAGTAATTGTAAATAACTGGTATGGTGTTGAAAAAACTGAGTTGTATTAGAAATTTAATGTTACTATGGAAGATCTCATCTCTAAATTCAAGTTCCCTTTTGAGAAGAACCTAGTTTCTGACTGTTATTTCACATTTGTAAGTGTAAAATTTTATGTATTTATTTTATAGAAATGAGAAAACTGTAATTGTAGAATACTGGAGTGACAAGTAAATGACAAGCTAGAGTAATTGTGAAGATAGCTAGCTATAATTTTTATAAATACCTTACAACTGATATGAAGTTTCACATCATTGAAGTATGTTCTTTTTCTTAGTAGTTGAATACAGTGATCTTTGTAATTGCTTAACCTGATGTCTTGTTTGTACCGATGTGAGAGGTTTAGTTAGGCAGTGGTATATCCTTTGTACAAGTTTATTAGTCTCATTTTATGTTATGGGTATATATATATATGTTAATCTATTTGCGTCTTAGATTCAAGAGGTATTTTTGTGTGCTTGAATCTTTGATATAGTAGAAACATTTTTATTCTTGTTTTATATTTTAAGTATGTTTCCTCATTATGTCTCATGGAACAAACATATTTTCTTTAAGTTACCCATCAATGTGTAGTTGTAAAAGTGAATTTTGATTATTATTTTTGACAGGACAATCCTGACTACACAGGAACCTTTGTCTTCACAAATGACTTCCCAGCATTACTGGAAGATGTACCGTCACCACCAGAGAGTGATGATCCGTTGTTTCGTGCAGCTCCTGCAAAGGGAACCTGTCGAGTCATGTGTTTCCATCCACACACTAATTTGACTATACCCTTAATGTCAGTTGAAGAAATACGGACTGTTATAGACAGGTAATCATTATTATTGTCATTATTATTTTTCAGAAGATGCTGTTGATTTGAAATGCAAGCTTCCAAAGCATGTGTAGTTTATTTGAAAGAAGTAAGAGAAGGTAATAGGAAATACAAAAAGAAGAGATAAGTTAATAGAATAAAAAAATAAATTATCAAATTAACATTGAACTGTAGACTATGATGATTTTTCTCATAAATGTAACATCTAGCAGGTGGCAGTTTTTTCTGCTGTAGGGGATAGTTACTTTAGATTTGTATAGTAGTTTGTTTTTGCTAAATAGTTAATAGGTTAATGCTTTCTAAATGAAAATAAAATTGAGGCTGCAAAGAAAACAACTTAAGTTTGAAAAGTAACTTTTCAAGATATCAATAACTCAACTTGCCTTCTACTTAGAAGAAAGCTCTGATACATGCTTGTATGATAGACAGTTGAGGTATAATTGATAAAGCATAGTTTTACAAGGTGCCCAAGTCATTCTTCTAGATATTTTGAATGCAGTTTTGAAATGTTTGTTTGTTCCGATACGTAATACAAACCCTCGGTCCTTTAACAATAGGAAGGTAACTAGCGGCAGCTGGGACGTCGTAAGCTTTCGACAAGGGGATGGGAACGGTAGTTAACTGCTTGTCCGATCGTGCGCGCGCCGCGCGCCCGGGTCTGGTGAAGAATCACTTTTTTGCTTTCGGCCGTGGTGTGACAGACGTGTTCCGTCATCGCTCTGCCCGCTATTTCGTCGTGTGCTTTGGATGTTTACAATTTCTTCTGACTGGTTTGTTTTTGTGGTCTTGAATGAAATTGTAAGTACTCTTTTTCATTTTCATTGAGTGAAGTGAATTAATTAATCATGGATCAAGAAGAGCTTTCGCCGCGCCCACCAGCTGCCCGTAAGAGTGTGTCCCGGGCTGGAGGGGCGTAAATGCGGCGGATTCCGCTCTTACCCAGACATTGATCCTCATGAGTTTATGTTATCGGTGTCGGGGGCAGAGATGCTCCCGAGCCGAACCATGTAATGTGTGTGTAAATTGGTCCAGAGGGCGCAGTGGGTGCTGTACGAGGGTAGGAAGAGGCGTAGGTCGACCAAGGAGTCGTCGGAAAGCTCTCCAGCGACTCCTTTGGTTACGGAATACCTCGTCATCCTTCCTGCCTCCAGCTCAGCCCCCACGATTTGCGCCTTCCCCTGCGGGGGGGGTTTCGGAAGTCCTTTTCCTCACTCGATCGTCGAGTGTGGAGGAGGGTGCCCGATACCCGGATGTTCAATTGTATTCGGGGTCCTTCAGTCCGCTCTGGGTGGGGTCGTCCTCCCCCAAGCGGGAGGGTGCCCCTCTAAAGACCCGACTGTTTCCTCCCTCAGGTGTACCTTCTGTGAGTGACGACCTTGGACAGGTGTGGGCGTCGTTGGGACTGCAGGGCGCCCCCCAGTATCCAGGGCTTGATTCAACGGCTAGCGGGGTCGGCAGTTGTAACTCATGGTGTAGTCCACAACAAAGACCAACCTACTGTGTCCACACCAGCGTACGCCTACCCCTCCTCATGTGGTGTACACGCAACACATTGCGTCGGTGACTCCAACGGCATCAATTCAAAAACCGATCGCTGCCGTACCTAAGAGGGGCGTGCCGCCGCCACCTGGGTTCTATGTGCTGCCGACTCCCGACTTTCCGCTGTCCCAAAAGTTCGCCCCTGGATCTACCGCCCGTCCAATGATGAGTTTGGCTGAAATGGAGAGGTCTGTGACGCCGGACTATGCTGCCGTACCTGCCGTACCTGCAGCGAGTGTTGCTGGCCCAGCCCCTCGCGCCGCTCCTACGAAGCGCGCGGTGCGGGACGCTCATGCTGATGTTGCTGCTGGTGCTGGTCCTATTGGTGCTGGTCCTGCTGCTGCTGGTCCTGCTGGTGCTGGTCCTGCTGGTGCTGGTCCTGATGGTGCTGGTCCTGCTGTTGATGTTCCTGCCGCTCCTGCCGTGCCTGCCCCTGCCCACCGTCGCGTCTCGTCATGAATGGTGCTGCACCGGTCTCAGGTCTTTCCGGACAGGATCAGTCGGGGCGTGTTGCTTCGGCAATTGGCCCGACTTTTTCCGTGGATGGAAGACCTGACGTCCGTCCTGAGAGAGCTGACGAAGAAGAGGAAGAAGAAGAGGAAGATGTCGTCGTCGTCTTCATCGTCTTCTTCGTCGTCTGTTGCCGCCTCTCCCCCTTCGACTTCTAAGGCTTCCAAGCCGAAGAAGAAGAAGGCTGGCCTCCTCCCCCCTAAGAAGGCTCCTGCGGGACCTTCGAAGGGCCCGTCTCGCTCTGGCGTGACGGGGGGTGGGTGCTTCTGCTGGTCCTCCTGTTCCTCGTGAACAGGCCCGTCTCCTCTTCTGAGAAGAAGAAGAGCGGGGACCAAGGATGTGCTGGCTACGGCTGGTACATCCGCGCCTGGTCTTGGTAGCACTGCTGCTAAGCCAGGTACCGGCTCGACTTCTCGTTCGCAGAGAAGGAAGGTCCGAGTGTACGGTCCTCCTTCGGGGGGGTAGCGACCGTGCAGCTAAAGTCAAGACGCCTGAGCTTGCTCACCGTCATGACAGAGGCACGGAGCAGAAGACTGTCGAAAGTCGCGCAAGTGACTCTCGCCAGGCCAGCGGCCGCTCTCGTAGCGACCAGCCGGTACCCTCGGGTTGACGTGACGGTCTCTGACCGGCCACGGGTTGAGGCTGGGAAGAGGTCCCTCGACCAACGGCACCAGCTTCGGCTGGTACCAGCGGTTTTGACGTGCCCGTGAGGACGCTCACCGGTCTCACCGCGAAAGCGAGCTCTGCAGATCACCTGACCGCCGCTCCCGCAGGGACCGGACGGAGACGGTGGCCAGCAGCAGCTCGTCTGACGCACGGGACCGGGGTCGACGTGCTCAGTCGAGCCGCTCGCCACAGGTGAGCGGCACGACCAGGCCTGCAGATCGATCCCCACCGCGGGTTGGTGATCGGCTGCAGCCCCCCACGTACGCTGGTCCTGCCAGCGAACGGGGGGGGAGCGTCAGGTCTGTCTCTCCTATACCTTCAACTTCCTCGGGCTACACCGGGAAGAGCGAGGTACCTAGGAGTGATCGTGAGAGGTGCGCCGCTCACGATCCCGCCACGACGCCGCACGAACCAGGCATGGGTCTTAGGACCAGCCAGGTCGTACGCGCAAGTGGTTGGAGGCGACCGTCAGGGTCTGTTGCTGTTCCTCCTTCTGAAGGAGGAGGGTCTCGAGAGCTGCTCCTGTTTGGATGGGACTGGACGGTCCTACTCCTCAGGACGCTGTGACTCCTGAGATCCAGAGGAACTTTGCCCAGGTTATTGCGCTGATTCGTCAGCACAACGACCTGGGGGAAGGATCGCCGCTACCGACCATCTGAGCCCACGTCCCGGCTCGAGTCATTTTGGGGCCCGAAGAGGGAACCCAAATTGACGGTGGGACTGCGCGATCTGAGCTTGCAGACTCAGTCCTTGACCATGGTGGGAGAATTTCGTCTCAGGACGAGAGGACTCACTTAAGTCAGGACGGTCTTCCAAGCTACTTCCTCCTCCTCTGCAGCGACAGCGGAAGTTCTACGTGCCATCAGTGGATCCAATACCGCCCAAACAGGTTAACCCGGAGCTAGCTAGGCTAACTCCAGGTGTGTCCCTGCAGCAGCTCTGTCGGAGAACTTGTGGTTCTCGCAGCAGGAGGCACTGGGCCTGGAAGCTACCGCTATGGCGGCTTTCCAGGCAGTCTCTTGGTTGGATCTGTGGTCCCTCACAGTATCCAAGGTCGCGGCCGACGCCGGGGGCGCTGCCCTCGAAGACGACCCCGACTTCAGGAGACTGTGCCAGTCTGGAGGTTAGGGCCATCTCCTACCTCGCCCATCAGACGGCAAACCTGTGGGCCAACTTGGTTCTCCGTCGTAGGGACGCTGTCCATTACACGAGTAGCCAAGGGGGCCGGGCGTGAGCGGTAAATGGACTCCGTAACGGACCAATGAAGAGTTCCTCCGCTCTCTTTCCCGGAGAGATGGTGGACGCTGCGGTGGAAGACGGCGCACTGATGACAGTGGACCGTCTGGTTCACCAGGCAGTTACGAAGGTTTCTGGGCAACCTCGTACAACTGCGGCTAAGCCTAAGAGTTTAGCTAGCGCTTCCTCGGCTGCTAAGACGGCTGCTCCATCGAAGCCCCGAGGAAAGACTCTTCCTGCTTCAACTTCTGGTAAGGAGGCCGTAACCAGCCCTCCTCCCAGCCCTCCTTTCCCCGAGGAGGTGCTGGGAAGAAGTCGAAGCGAGGTGGGAAAACGCTAGGGACGGCGTTCCCCCTCACCAGCTGCCGGAAGTGGGGGGTGCCTGGCGAGCCATTGGGCAACTTGGCAGCGCTACGGTGCCGAGACCTGGATAGTAGACGTCCTTCGGGAGGATATCTACTCCCTTATCCTTACAATCTCGGCCAGCCCCACGACCCTCACCTCTCCAACCCGGTCCATCTGCAGACATATGTTCTGGGATCCTCAAAGGACGACGCTCTTCTGGCAGGAGATCAAGACCATGCTGACCAAACGAGCTGTAGAGTCGTAGTGGATCGGTCACCGGGCTTTTACAGCCGCCTTTTCTTAGTGGAAAAGGCATCGGGGGGCTCGGCGCCCGGTGATAGATCTCTCTCCCCTGAACCGATTTGTTCGCCAGACTTGGTTCAAGATGGAGACGGCACGTTCCGTGCGGTGGGACTCCATCAGGGAGAACGACTTCATGCTTTCAGTGGACCTGAAGGATGCGTATTTTCAAATACCCATCCATCAGTCCATCCAGAAAAGTACCTCCGCTTCATCTTCGAACGGGACGGTGTACCAATTCAGGGCACTTTGCTTCGGTCTCGTCAACCGCCCCACAGGTGTTCACGAGAGTGTTCACGCTGGTGTCTGCTTGGGCCCATTCGCACGGATACGTCTTCTGAGGTATCTCGACGATTGGCTGGTCCTGGCGAGCTCCCGCTCGCAGTTGCTGCAGGACAGGGATCGACTTCTAAAGTTTTGTCGCGATCTGGGGATCGTGATAAACTACGAGAAGTCCGATCTCGAACCCAAGCAGAAGATGAAGTACCTGGGTATGCTGTCGATACGGTAGTCAGCTCAAGTCCGCCCCGCAAGACTTGAGGATCAGCAAATTCAGGGAGGCAGCCGGCCGGCCGGTTCCTGTCTCGGCAGGAACAGGCAGCTCAGCAATGGCAAGTCGTGATCGGCCACCTGTCGTCACTCGAGAAGTTAGTTTCCTCACGGACGTCTTCACCTGCGGTCTCTTCAGTGGAGACTAAGGGAGAGTTGGTTCACAGGTAAAGGATCCACCTTACTTCCCCTCCCGTGTCCATCACGGAGAAGGGTGAGGCAGGACCTAGCCTGGTGGCTCGACGACAGGAACCTCTTAAGAGGAGTGCCTCTACGCACTCCCCCCCCGGAGATGCTGCTGTTCTCAGACGCATCGACCGAGGGATGGGGCGCACACCTGGAGGAGTTGCTGGCTGCAGGTGTGTGGGACCATCACGACAAGCACCTTCACATCAATGTCCTAGAACTCAAGGCGGCGTTTTACGCTCTCCAAAGAGTTCCAAGACCGCTTGATGGGACACTCGGTGGTGTTGATGTGCGACAACACCACAGTAGTGGCATACGTCAACAAGCAGGGGGGCCTAGTGTCTCTCCCGCTACACCAGTTGACGGTGCAGGTGCACGAGTGGGCCACGGCTCACTCGATAGAGCTGTCAGCACGTACATTCCAGGCAAGAGGAATGTAGTAGCAGACAAGCTCAGCCGTCGGGATCAGGTAATAGGGACCGAGTGGTCCCTACACCCAGAAGTGGCGGAAAGGCTCTTCAACCTGTGGGGGCGTCCGGTCATAGACCTGTTCACCACCCGGCACAACAAAAAACAAAAAACTTCAAGTTTTTTGCTCAGCCGTGCCGGACCCATGGGCAGCTGCAGAGGACTCTCCAACACCCCTGGGACAACCTCTTCGTCTACGCCTTTCCTCCCTTTTGTCTGATTCGGAAAGTGATCATCCGAGCGCTGGTCCAACTCCCAATCTCAGGATGATCCTGGTGGCTCCCAAACGACCTCAAGCGTTTTGGTACCGGACCTGCTGGCTCTTCCTTGGCGGAAGAACCGAGAGAGATGCCCCACTGGCACAACCTTCTAGCCCAGCCACACGTAGAGCGGGTACCACCGAGCAGGTCCAGTCCCTACAACTTCACGGCTGGCTGTTATCCACCATCTCTTGCGAACGAGAGGCTTTTCTCGCAGCGCAGCAACAGAGATGGCTGGACACGTCAGACAGTCCTCTGCAGCTGTGTACCAGGGGAAGTGGGCCGTCTTGTGGTTGGTGTCGTAGACGGGGTCTATCTCCTCTCAGAGCCACTCTTCAGCAGGTAGCGGATTTCCTCGTGTTTCTTCGCCCGAGAGAAGCTCCTCTCAGTACCCACAGTTAAGGATATAGAGCCGCCCTGGCGCTCGTCCTAAAACTGAGGGGACTGGACATCTCGAACTCGTTCGAGATCTCCTTGCTAATGAGGAGCTTCGAAAGGTCTTGCCCACCCAGGGAACTCAGGCCCCTGAGTGGGATGTGACTCTCGTCCTTAGGAGTTTGACTCGAAGACCATTCGAGCCACTCCGGGAGTCGTCAGACAGGGATCTGACCCTCAAGACCCTCTTCTTGCTGGCCCTGGCATCGGCGAAGAGAGTAGGGGAACTTCATGGTCTGTCCTTCAATGTTAAACATTCCAGGGGCTGGGGATCTGTGACGCTCGATTTCGTCCCGAATTTCGTAGCTAAGACTCAGAATCCGTCGATCCCTGACGACAGGTTCGAGTCTTTCACGATCCCCTCCCTAATGGATTTCACCGACAACGATACGGATGAGATGCTGCTTTGTCCTGTGAGGGCGCTACGGCGCTATCTGAAGAAAACTCGACACCTCAGGCCTGAGTGTCGACGCCTCTTCGTTAGCACTGGGGTTACCAAGAAAGAAGTATCCAAGAACATACGCTTTCATTTCTGGCTGCGTGAGGTGATCAGGAGAGCGTACTAGGCTTTTTTTGATGGTAGTGACGACATCCGTACGCTCCGACGAGAGCCCACGAAGTCAGAGGTATTTTGGGACCCTCTTTGCGTTCCGTAAGAACTTCTCCGTGGCGCAGGTCCTGAAGGCAGGTGTCTGGGCCAACCAGACTACCTTCACGTCCTTCTACCTTCGGGATATTGCCCACAAGTCCTTGGATACTTTTTCCTTGGGACCTGTGGTGGCTGCTCAACACGTTGTGTAAGCTTACCCAGCCCCCACCCGAGGCAGGCAGAAACAAGCATCGATTCCTGGTGGTGACTGGTAGGGAATGAATATGGTTTATTGAATGAGAGTGCGACTGGGCTTTCTCTTCTCCAATCTTTCTCTCATCTCTACCGGTTTGGGGCAGGAGGGTCAACGGTCGGTCACCATTGCTGGAAAGGGAATCCGATGCAGGGTAAGGGCTACTCGACCGATCCCCAATCCTATCCCTTTAGTTAGGGATAGAAGCAAATGTATCCCTTCCCACTACCCTCCAACAAGGGGGAAAGAGTGGATGCCTAACCTTGAGACAAACCCATAACTTTATGTTGGCTCCTGTAACAGGAACAAGTTCTTGCAATGCTGGTACGAAGAGATACGCTTGCCTCTCTCTTAGTACTTGGCTCAGAGGTCTGACCATTGATCCTGCGGTGCACACCCCGATCAATCGGACAGAGGTTTGGATCCCTCCCTTGCTCTTACGACCAGGGAGGCATTCCAAGGTTGGACGAACACCAGTCTGTTCACCAAAAAGACTCAGATTCCACCCACCAAGAAGTGAGTCTTCCTATTGTTAAAGGACCGAGGGTTTGTATTACGTATCGGAACAAATGACAATTTGTCGAAAATTGCATTTTTCCTAACTATACAAACCTGAGGTCCTTTACATATAGTCCCACCTCATACCACCCCTCACTCTGCAACTTTTTGCATGGGCCTAAAGCAAATGTTATTCTTCACCGCCCGCGCGCGGCGCGCGCACGATCGACAAGCAGTTAACTACCGTTCTCGGCCTTGTTCGAAGTTCGTTACGACCGTCCCAGCTGCCGCTAGTTACCTTCCTATTGTTAAAGGACCTCAGGTTTGTATAGTTAGGAAAACTGCAATTTTCGACAAATTGTCATTTTAAGATGGAGGAGTGACCTGTGGTTACAGAACCAGTTGTAAAGTATATATATTGTACTTCACTTCCAGGTGGCTGACTGAGTTGATTGATCTAGGCAAAAAGTATTTATGGGTCCAAATTTTTGAAAACAAAGGAGCCATTATGGGATGTTCCAATCCACATCCCCATTGTCAGGTGAGGGCTTATTTTCATTTTAGTTAGAAGAAAAAATAAAAAATGAAGGTTTTGTGGTATGTGCTGAAGTATTAATGTGAAGTTGGGATTAAAAAGCATTTTTACACATGCAACTTACCCGGCAGATATATACTTAGCTAATGTCTCTGACGTCCGACAGAATTCAGAACTCGCGGCACACGCTACAGGTAGGTCAGGTGATCACCCCCTACCGCCGCTGGGTGGCGGAATACGAATCATTCCCGTTTTCTGACAGATTTTCTCTGTCGCTAACAACAACTTTGTTGGTAGCTCCTGCATAGAATTTCTTGCTTGCTTCGCCGAGGATTATTTGGGAAGTATTTGATCTTTGGTTTTGTTGGCATACGTGTTTTTTGGATTTGGTTTTGATAATATGTCTGATTAACACTGGAAACTCTGTTTAGAGTATGTATAAATGAAGGATGCAAGGTGAGGTTGCCTAAGGCTACTTTGGACCCTCACACTGTTTGTGTAAATGTAGGGGAAGGGATTGTTCAGTTAAGGATAACATGTGATGCATGCGAGAGTTAACTGAAGTGCAATGGAAAGATCTAACTGCATACATGAAAAAATTAGAGAAAGATAGAATTAGGAAAGCTTCGGCTAGAAGTTTAAGTAGATCCTGTTCTGTGGAACAGGATAGTATCTCTAACCCTGCAGTAGCTTCGCCATCTTCCTTTTTGGTTTCAGCTCCTTCCCCCCGCAGCGAACTCGTAGATGCGTCTGCCGAGAGAGCCGCTGTGGAAGCGTCAATTCACAATTTGCAACAGCAATTGCGTGATATAGACCAAGGTAAGAGTGAAGTGTGTAGTGATGTGTGCAGTGTCCCCAGTGCAGTGGAGGGGGATGCGGAGTCTGACCGACTCCGCATCGCTCCTAGGCCTAGACCTCTTTCAGACTCCCATGCCCAAGGGAGGAGGAATGTCGAAAGCCGCAAGGGGGGATGTAGAAGTATCCCCAACGGTCAGGCGTCCCTTCAGCAGATCCTGTAGGCTCGTCCCCAGGCTGCTTTGGAGAGCTATAGGAAAAGCCTCCTAAGGAAGTGTTTTTGCGATTCAGATTCGTCCTCACCTAAGTGTGATGGAGCTCCTCTTCCAAATCGCGCCCTCTCAAGAGAGCCTGGAAACCGTCAGGAGAAGGCGCTCTTGACTCCAGCCCGAGCCTTTTCCGGAGTATCTCCTTCACCTAAGAAAGTTATGAAGTCTCCTGAATCTTCACCAGAAGGGATTCGTTCATCTACTAAGAGATTCCTGTTGGACCTTCAAGCGAATCTATCATCATTAGTATGCTCTCTTTCGACTAGTAGGCGCAAGGAGCTTCTCGCAGGAAGGACTCCTCTCTTCCAGTAAAGAGCTCTTTTAGGAGGCCTTCTCCTAGTAGGAAAGGAGGAGTATAGTAGCGCTTTTCACCAGTAAGAAACCTCTCTCCCCGAGAGTAGACGACTCGTTTTATGCTTTGTCTAGACAGGGAAGATTGTATTCCCCGCGCAGAAGCTCGGATGCTAGGAAGAGTCATAGCGCAAGGCGCCAAGACGTAGGCTCTAGATCCTCTGCTTGTAGGAGTAAGGAGAAATTCTCCACCCGAGAAGGTAGTGATCGATTAGTATCAGTCGAAACGATCTTCTAGAGTAGGATCTCCTCTTCAAGTGGAAGGAAGGAACGAGAGAGGGTACGCTCTGCCCATAGGGATAGAAGTGAGAAGGGCTCTCCTTCGAAAGATTTTGAGACTCGTCTAGAAGGCGCCAACTTTCGGTAGGACGCCTGGATATAATAGAAGTCCTTTACATTCCTCGAGACCGGTAGCTCGCGATAAGCTTTCCTCAAGGGAGTCAAGCGCCTCTCCTAGCAGGTTCCAAGACTTTGGAAAGAGCCTAAACATGGAATCGCGCCCTACTCCTGGAAGAGTCTCTAGAGTTGACGCTTACCAACCTCCTAGCAGGCGTCAAGAGCTGAAAGGAGCCTAATCTTGGATCGCGCCCTACTCCTGTAAGACGAGCAAGAGTAGGCGCAAGCGCCTCTCCGCAAAGGCAACAAGAGCCTAAGAAGAGCCTTGTCAGGGATTTGCGCCCTACTCCTGGAAGAGGCTCAGGAGTAGGCTCTTACGCCTCTCCTCGTAGGCTTCAAGAGCCTGAAAGGAGCCTCTTTTCAGACTCGCGCCCTACTCCTGGGAGTCACAGAAGAGTAGGCTCAAGCGCCTCTCCTCACAGGCACCAAGAGCCTGAAAGGATCCTGACTCTGGATTCGCGCCCTACTCATAGTAGGCGCTCGAGAATGGAAACAAGTGTTTTCACAAGGATAGGCGCCAAGAGCCTGGAAAGGTAGGCCTCTAGATCCTCTCCTATCAGGTATCAAAAGAACCTGTGGAGCGGCAGGAAGCGGAGGGATTCTTCTTTTCCCGAGGAAGCATATCCCGGGTATTGAACTTTGGCGGCTTCATCTGGCGAACTCTTGAAGGATAAGAGTCGCATGCCTTCCAGGACTTCTTCTCCTAAGAAGTCTCCCTCTCCGAACGTAACCTTGGAGGAAGTCTCGGAGGAGGAAGAAACGAAAGAAGTAGGAATCTCTGATTATAAGAGACTTTCGTCACTGCTGCTTCAAGAGTTTGGGGACTCGCTGTGTTCGGCTGATCCTCCTTCTCCAGGCTCTCTTCTGTCAAGTACTAAGTTGGCAGTCCCCCTCTTTTGTCAAGATGCGGCCTACTCTCTCTATGAGAAAGGCTATTAAGAATCTAGAGAACTGGCTCCTGGTTAAGATGGAGGCAGGTAAGATGGTGTTTTTGTGCCCTCCGTCTAGATTAGCAGGTAAGCCGGGTGTCTGGTACGACACGAAAGAGCCCATGGGGCTAGGCCTTCCGGCTTCTGCAAACGCGGATTTTTCAGCATTGGTGGACTCATCTAGAAGACGCTCTCTACTGTCAGCTAAAGCGTCTTGGGGAATGTGCGAGATGGACCATTTACTCAAGGGTCTATTTCGCACATTAGAAGTCTTCAACTTCATGGATTGGGCTTTAGGAGCTCTAGCAAAAAGAGCGCAGGATCCGGAGTTTGTGACGATGGAGGTGTTATCCAGTGTCCTTTCGTGCCTGGACAAGGCAGTATTGGATGGATCCACAGAAGTGGCCTCTCTCTTTGGAGCAGGAGTGCTCAAAAAAGAGATCAGTATCAGCTCGTTTCTCTCCAAGTCAGTTTCTCCTTACAGAGAGCCTCTTTGCTTTTTTCCCCCCCACTCTCGGGATACCTTGGTTTTCCTCAGGAGACAGTGAAGGACATTTCTAGATCGCTTTCGGAGAAGGCTACGCAAGATCTTCTTGCCCAGTCCGCCAAGAGGCTTAAACCTGCTGTGCCGATGGCTAAAAGAGAGGGAGGTACGAATAAAGTGTCCTTCCAACAGCCCTTTCGAGGAAGAGCAACCTCGAGACCCGCACTTAAGAGTAGAAGACTGTTTAAGAGACCATTCTCAAAGCCGCAGTGAGACAGGAGTCCTCCAGACTCCAGTAGGAGCCAGACTTTTGAGGTTCGCGAAGGTCTGGGCTCAGAGAGGGGCGGACAGCTGGTCCCTCTCTATCCTCGAGAGAGGATATCTGATCCCCTTCAGGGAAAAACCTCCCTTAACCACCACTCCAAGGGAGTTGGCGGCAAGATACAGAGATCCTTTAAAGAACCAAGCCCTCATACATCTGGTGCAACAGATGTTAGAAAAGAAGGCGATAGAAAAGGTATTAGACCTTCAATCTCCAGGCTTTTACAATCGCCTCTTCCTGGTACCAAAAGCCTCGGGGGAGTGGAGACCAGTGCTGGACGTAAGCGCCCTGAATCACTTTGTGATCAAAACAACGTTCACAATGGAGACGACTTCATCAGTTCTCTCAGCGCTAAGACAAGGGGATTGGATGGTGTCATTGGATCTACAAGATGCCTACTTTCATGTACCCATTCATCCCTCGTCCGAAAGTTACCTAAGATTTATGGTACAGGGCCAAGTATTTCAGTATCGCGCCCTTTGTTTCGGTCTTGCCACAGCTCCCCAAGTTTTCACGGGATTGATGAAAAACGTAGCCCATTGGCTACATTTGAAAGGAATAAGAATCTCTCTGTATCTCGACGATTGGCTGATTTGCTCTCAATCCAGGAATCGGTGTCTGGAGGACCTAAGATCGACGTTGGATCTGACTCAGTCCCTGGGACTGTTAGTGAACTTCGGGAAATCCCAGATGGATCCCCAGCAAAGCATTGTCTATCTGGGGATTCTGATGGATTCTCGGGGTTTTCAAGTGTTTCCGTCCGTAGAAAGACAATAGCGATGTATTCTAAAAGTGAAGACCTTCCTAGAGAAAGAACAATGTTCCGCTAGGGAATGGATGAGTCTTCTGGGGACCCTCTCCTCGTTGGAACAGTTCGTTTCTCTAGGGAGGCTTCACATAAGACCCCTTCAATTCTTCTTGAAGGAGAATTGGGACCAGAGGAATCAGGATCTGTGGGACTCTTTTCCTCTCTCCAAAGAAATAAAGGAAAACCTCAGCTGGTGGTTAGAACCAGGCAGACTAAACGAGGGACTATCACTGCAGTTACCGAACCCCTCCCTAGTGTTGTTTACAGACGCTTCGGAAATAGGATGGGGGGCGACGTTGGGCCCGAGAGAAGTGTCAGGCACCTGGAGTGGGGAACAGGTGTCCTGGCACATCAACGAGAAAGAGTTAGTGGCAGTGCATCTAGCTCTCAGGCAGTGGGAATCCCAAGTCTCAAACTCAGTGTTGCAAGTAAACTCAGACAACACGACAGCTCTAGCCTACATAAGAAAACAGGGGGGTACTCACTCCTAGAAGGCGAAGGAGCTTCTTCTATGGTCAAAGGAGCGGAACATCATGCTCTTAACGAGGTTTATTCAAGGCGAGAAAAACGTAAGAGCAGACTTGCTGAGCAGGAAAGATCAAGTCATTTCCACGGAGTGGACTCTGCACTCAGAGGTCTGCAACCAGATTTGGAGTCTCTGGGGAAGGTCAAACATAGACCTGTTTGCAACACATTGGAATGCCAGGCTGGAGAACTACTGCTCTCCGATTTCGGATCCAAGGGCAGTAGCAATAGACGGTCTCCTCCTAAATTGGGAAGGAATAGACGGATACGCTTTTCCTCCTTTCAAGATCATAGGAGACGTCATAAGAAAGTTTGTTTTGACGAAAGGAGCGAAGCTGACCCTAATCGCCCCATTCTGGCCAGCTCAAGAGTGGTTCACAGAGGTACTGGAATGGATGATAGATTTTCCAAGGTACCTGCCTTACGGAACGATCTTCTCAGACAGCCCCACTTCGACAGATACCACAAAAACCTCCCTGCGCTCCGGTACTGACTGCCTTCAGACTGTCGAAGGACTCGTCAGAGCGAAGGGGTTTTCACGCGCGGCTGCAAAGGCAATTGCAAGAGCCAGAAGACCTTCAACTATACGCAGTGTACCAGTCGAAGTGGGAAGTTATTCCGAAGGTGGGCCAGAATCAGAATGTATCCTCTTCCAGTACCTCTGTGACGGAAATAGCAGATTTCCTGTTGTATTTGAGACGGAAATGTAACCTTGCAGTCTCGATCATAAAAGGGTATAAAAGTATGCTTTCCTTGGTGTTTAGACATACAGGACTAAACATCACGGAGGACAAGGACCTACATGATTTGATTAAATCATTCGAAACGGTTTCGAAGTCCAAGACAGCTAGACCACCCAGCTGGAACCTGGATGTGGTGTTAAGATTTCTTATGTCAGATAAATTTGAACCTCCCTCTTATGTCAGATAAATTTGAACCTCCCAATAACTCATCGTTTAGGGATTTGACTAGGAAATCTATTTTCCTCTTTGCATTAGCATCAGCTAAAAGAATAAGTGAACTCCAGGCTTTAGAAGGCACAGTGGGCTTCAGGAAGGATTCTGCAGTGTGTTCATTTAACCCCCTATTTTTGAGCCAAAAATGAGAATCCTTCTAAGCCTTGGCCAAGGACGTTTGAAGTTCGAGGATTGACTTCCTTAGTAGGAGAGAGATAGAGAGAACCTTGTGTCCGGTAAGGAGCCTCAAGTTCTATCTAGAGAGGAAAAAGCAAATGTTTTAGGAAGGAAACTCGGAGGAGCCTTTGTGCTCAGTAAGAGATCCGAGAAGAACGATGTCGAAGAATGCACAGGCATTCTTTATCAGAGATATTATTACAGAAGCACATACTTCCTGTGAAGAGGAACATCTCGGACAGATGAGAGTTAAAGCACATGAGGTCAGAGCCGTGGCCACCTCCTTAGCTTTTCACAAAAATATGTCTTTGCAGGACTTAATTGGATCCACATATTGGAGATGCAATTCTGTGTTTGCATCTAACTATTTGAGAGATGTACGTGTGACTTATGATAAGTGCTTCTCTCTCGGACCTTACGTATCTGCGGATTCGATGCTGGGACAGGGGGCTGAAATCAATCTTGCTTAGTTTAGATAGATTAGGAATTTTAATCTTGTGGTGTTGTTTTTATGGTCGATTGAAAGTGGTCAGGGAAAAGTACCACTTTCAAATCGTAGTTTATAACAAAGTAGTGTGGTCAGGTGGTCGAGATTGGTTGTTTCATGCTCCTTGTAATGGTTTGGACCTAGGCTCTGTCTTGTAAGAGGGTTAGTCCCCGTTGATATGACAAAGGTGAAGGCTCTACCATGTAAGTGGGATAGGCCCCATTGGTACGATCCGAAATAAGGCTCTGTCGAGTAAGCGGGCTAGCCCCCATTGACAAGATCCAGAAGAGTTCTCAGTGACAGGTCTCATCCTCACTGGAACTCTTGAGGCAAGCAGACTCATAGACAGTATTCATGAAGTCTTCTGCCCAATAAGGTAGGAATCAAGGTAGTATTTAAGTTTATTTATAGTACCTACAACAAAGTTGTTTTTCCCTGTTTTTTAATTGCTATTTATATTGAGTAACTATCTCTTACCCTCCTCAAGGGTGCCAATCAGCTAAGTATATTCTGCCGGGTAAGTTGCATGTGTAAAAATGAAATTGTTAAGATACAATAAAGTTTTACACATACTTACCTGGCAGATATATACGTTTAATGGCCCACCCAGCCTCCCCTCAGGAGATAGGGGGAAGAGAAAATCTGTCAGAAAACGGGAATGATTCTTATTACCGCCACCCAGCGGCGGTAGGGGGTGATCACCTGACCTACCTGTAGCATGTGCCGCGAGTTTTGAATTCTGTCGGACGTCAGAGACATTAGCTAAGTATATATCTGCCAGGTAAGTATGTGTAAAACTTTATTGTATATTAACAATTTCATGTCGACTTCAAATTTCCAGCATGTTGAATGTAGGCATCCTGAACACTGTTGTAGTGAAATTAGATATACCTTGGCTTCATCAATAAGAATCCAGTTTTCCATATTAAAAAGTAAATTTTTGTTTTTTCATGATGAAATTTTTAAGTTAACATTCCATTCATCATTGATTAGGGATTTAAATACAGTACTGTAACTGATCTTATCTTGAGCAAGTAATAGATTGTACATAAATGTCTTGAGGAATTTTGAAAGCTGTTTGAGATTGTTTATGTTGATGTTTTCCAGATATGGGCTTCATCTTTCATGCCTAATGAGCCTAAGCTGAAAGAAGTTAACCAGTTGAAGTATTACAGAGAACATGGTCGGCCAATGTTGATGGATTATGTCCACAGGGAGCTGGAGAAAAAGGTAGTTCTCAAAGTTGTTCTGTTTAAGTTTGACCTTAGGTTTTAAGAGTTTTTAATCTGTAGATAAATTCAGGATTGACTGATGCATCCCCCATGATATATTCTTTACCACCTTGTAGTGTGGTTACTGCATACAATTCAGTTACAGTAATCCTTAACATAAAGTGGGGTTATGTTCTGGAGAACCCATCCTTAGTTGAGAATATTCCAAGTTTTATACAAAAATACAATTCTACATATGTCGGCACATCAAGCAACTCCGTACAATTCTGCAGTGTTATTGAATTTAGACATTTATGCTGGATGAGGCCTGTCATTGACACTAATCACATCACATGAACCTGCAGTAGCAAGGTTTACTATTAACTGTATATAATGAAACAAGCTTATTAGGTGCTCAGCTTTGCTTTTAGATATCCTCATAGCATTTTGGAACTTTATCTCATTTATTTTCATACTATGGAAAATATGTAACGTCAAGTAATCATGTGAATTATTTTTACATTCATTGAATAGCAAACTTCCTTTTTATCTTTGAGATTTTTTGTGAATAACAATTATTATGACATTCAGGAATTTAAGATGTACGATTGATTCAACCTAGTAGCCTCTTATTCTAAGCTCTCATTCTTGTTTTAGGAACGCATAGTTGTGACAAACGATCATTGGGTTGCTCTCATTCCATACTGGGCTGTTTGGCCTTATGAAATGATGGTCTTGCCTCGTCGCCACATTGTTCGAATGACACAGATGACAGATCAAGAAAAGGATGCTCTGGCAGACATAATGAAAAGATTGACAACAAAATATGATAATCTCTTCAGCTGTTCATTTCCCTATTCAATGGGATGGCATGGTATGTTAGATTTTTTTTTTTAAAGTATATTAGGAGAGAGATTAAGGTATTTGGTCATTACTGAAGTGTTTTTAAGTTTTATCATGCATTAGGGCTTGTCTAATTAATGGTAATTTAGATGATTGTAGTTTTAGAATAATCTTCTGACTGAGTTTAGTTATGATTGTAATGTTATTTATTAGCTTGCAGTTATAATCAATGTCTTTAGATAATTGTTAGAATATGCAAATAGACTTTAGGCCAAACGTCAAGCAAGCACTGTTACCTCTGAGGTTATTCAGTACTGAAAAGTAAAATGCAACAATTGTCAGGAGAGGTGGAAAGTAAGATGAAAGAGAATATGAACTGAGCTATAGTGAAAGGAATGAAAGGAGTTGCAGTTAAGGGCCAAAAGGACACAGCAAAGATTCTTGAGTAATTGCTATAGTGCACTGCATTAGGTGCACAGATAGTACTAACCTCCTATGGGGTATAGTTATGGTTGTCTTGTAACATTTGAACCTAGAATCATAATAATTTTCTATAGATGATTTTTAGTTACAGTAGACATTGCTCAGTCGTTACACTTTTGTAGTGCTGTTTTCTGTTTTATTCACCTACAGGAGCTCCTACAGGGCCACAGATTGAAGATGAAGCAAGTCACTGGGTATTCCATGGCTGTTATTACCCACCTTTGTTACGTTCTGCAACCATTAAGAAGTTCATGGTTGGATATGAGATGTTGGCTCAAGCACAGCGTGATCTGACGGCAGAGCAGGCTGCTCAAAAATTACGGGAATTGTCGGAAGTTCATTATAAAGAGAGGAAGTAAACCATGTTTTTGCCTCTGTTTAGATCTCTTTTTCCATTGCCTCTACACTGCTGATTTTGGTGCTGCTCAGATAGATGGACAATGTAGACTTTGGATGTGTAATATTGGCTAACTGGTTGTTTGTACCTACTGGGATAGAAACCAACGGCTTTTTTAAGTGGAGAATTCTTGTGTCGAGCAGAACAAGTTATTTAACGTAATTACAAAGTTAGTCGTATGATGGCTCTAGTGAGATGGCATGGGTTCCAGCAAAGTACCATTTGTAAGTCCCTAGTTAATTTTTCAACCTTGCTTCATGGTGTTACTGCTGTCACCTCTCCCTTGGATGAACGTAGCTGAGTTTACATTCCCATGTTTTCGTGTTTTCCCTCATCATTTTGCAGAGCATCATTTTGTTTGTATTTTTCTGTAATTTTGTTTTATTGTCTATTTTACACTTTTTTATTCTCCACATGAGAGGTTTTGGTTTATACCTGGGAAAAATACAAATTACTTTGTAAAATTTGTTTTTTGTTCCGATACGTAATACAAACCCTCGGTCCTTTACAATAGGAAGGTAACTAGCGGCAGCTGGGACGGTCGTAAGCTTCGAACAAGGGAGAACGGTAGTTAACTGCTTGTCCCGATCGTCGCGCGCGCGCGCGGCCGGCGGTGAAGAATCACTTTTGCTTCGGCCGTGGTGTGACAGGACGTGTTCGTCATCGCTCTGCCCGCTATTTTCGTCGTGTGCTTTGGATGTTACAATTTCTTCTGACTGGTTTGTGTGTGGTCTTGAATGAAATTGTAAGTACTTTGTTTTCATTTTTCATTGAGTGAAGATTAATTAATCATGGATCAGAAGAGCTTTCGCCGCGCCCACCAACTGCCCGTAGAGTGTGTCCCGGGTTGGAGGGGGGCGTAAATGCGGCGGATTCCGCTCTTACCCAGATATTGAATCCTCATGGAGTTATGTTTTCGGTGTCGGGGGTGGGGGCGAGAATGCTCCCGAAACCGAACCATGTGATGTATGTGTAAATTGGTCCGAGGCGCAGTGGGTGGCTGTACGAGGGTAGGAAGAGGCGTAGGTTTACCAAGGAGTCGTCGGAAAGCTCTCCAGCGACTCCTTTGGTTACGGATACCTCGTCATCCTTCCTGCCTCCAGCTCAGCCCCCACGATTTGCGCCTTCCCCTGCGGGGGGGGTTTCGGAGTCCTTCTCCTCACTCGATCGTCGAGTGTGGAGGAGGGTGCCCGATACCCGGATGTGCAATTGTATTCGGGGTCTTCCGTCCGCTCTGGGTGGGGTTCGTCCTCCCCCAGGCGTGAGGGTGCCCCTCTAACTGACCCGACTGTTCCTCCTCAGTGTGCCTTCTGTGAGTGACGACCTTGGACAGGTGTGGGCGTCGTTGGGACTGCAGGGCGCCCCCAGTATCCAGGGTTCTGATCAACGGCTAGCGGGGTCGGCAGTGGTAACTCATGGTGTGGTTACAACTACGACCAATATGGTGTCAACACCAGCGTACGCCGCCCACCCCTCCTCATGTGGTGTATACGCAACACATTGCGTCAGTGACTCCAACGGCGTCAATTCAGATGCCGATCGCTGCCGTGCCTAAGAGGGGCGTGCCGCCGCCACCTGGGTTTTATGTGCTGCCGACGCCCGGACTTTCGCTGCCCCAAAAGTTCGCCCCTGGATCTACCGCCCGTCCCAATGATGAGTTTGGCTGAAATGGAGAGGGTCTGTGACGCCGGGACTATGCTGCCGTACCTGCCGTACCTGCAGCGAGTGTTGCTGGCCCAGCCCCTCGCGCCGCTCTACGAAGGCGCGCGGTGCGGGAGGACTCTAATGTTGATGTTGCTGCTGGTGCTGGTCCTGCTGGTGCTGGTCCTATTGGTGTGGTCCTGCTGCTGCTGGTCCTGCTGGTGCTGGTCCTGCTGGTGCTGGTCCTGATGGTGCTGGTGCCTGCTGCTGATGTTCCTGCCGCTCCTGCCGTGCTGCCCCTGCCCACGTCGCGTCTCGTCATGGAGGTGCTGCACCGGTCTCAGTCTTTCCGGACAGGATCAGTCCGGGGCGTGTTGCTTCGGCAATTGGCCCGACTTTTCCGTGGATGGAAGACCTGACGTCCGTCCTGAGAGAGCTGACGAAGAAGAGGAAGAAGAAGAGGAAGATGTCGTCGTCGTCTTCATCGTCTTCTTCGTCGTCTGTTGCCGCCTCTTCCCCTTCGACTTCTAAGGCTTCCAAGCCGAAGAAGAAGAAGGCTGCCTCCTCCCCCCTAAGAAGGCTCCTACGGGACCTTCGAAGGGCCCGTCTCGCTCTGGCGTGACGGGGGGGTGCTTCTGCTGGTCCTCCTGTTCCCTCGGGAACGGGGCCCGTCTCCTCTTCTGAGAAGAAGAAGAAGACGGGGACCAAGGATGTGCTGGCTACTGCTGGTACATCCGCTCCTGGTCTTAGTAGCACTGCTGCTAAGTCAAGGTACCGGCTCGACTTCTCGTTCGCGAGGAAGGTCCGAGTGTACGGTCTCCTTCGGGCGGACCGTGCAGCCAATGTCAAGACGCCTGAGCTTGCTCACCGTCACGACAGAGGCACGGAGCAGAAGACTGTCGAGAGTCGCGCAAGTGACGCTCGCCAGGCCAGCGGCCGCTCTCGTAGCGACCAGCCGGTACCTCGGGTTGACGTGACGGTCTCTGACCGGCCACAGGTTGAGGCTGAGAAGAGGTCCCCTCGCCACCGGCACCAGCTTCGGCTGGTACCAGTGGTTTGACGTGCCGTGATGGACGCTCACCGGTCTCACCGCGAAAGCGAGCTCTGCAGATCACCTGACCCGCCGCTCCCACAGGGACCGGACGGAGACGGTGGCCAGCAGCAGCTCCGTCTGACGCACGAGATCGGGGACGACGTGCTCAGTCGAGCCGCTCGCCACAGGTGAGCGGCCACGACCAGGCCTGCAGCACGATCCCCACCGCGGGTTGGTGATCGGCTGCAGCCCCTCAACGTACGCTGGTCCTGCCAGCGAACGGGGGGGAGCGTCAGGTCTGTCTCTCCTATACCTTCAACTTCTCGGGCTACACCGGGAAGAGCGAGGTACCCAGGAGTGATCGTGAGAGGTGCGCCGCTCACGATCCCGCCACGACGCCGCACGAACCAGGCATGGTTGTAGGACCAGCCAGGTCGTACGCGCAAGTGGTTTGGAGGCGACCGTCAGGGGTCTGTTGCTGTTCCTCCTTCTGAAGGAGGAGGGTCTCGAGAGCTGCTCCTGTGGGAGGGACTGGACGGTCCTACTCCTCAGGACGCTGTAACTCCTGAGATCCAGAGGAACTTTGCCCAGGTTATTGCGCTGATTCGTCAGCACAACGACCTGGGGGAAGGATCGCCGCTAACCACCATCTGAGCCCACGTCCCGGCTCGAGTCATTTTGGGGGCCCGAAGAGGGAACCCAAATTGACGGTGGGACTGCCGCGATCGGAGCTTGCAGACTCAGTCCTTGACCAGGTGGAGTATTTCGTCTCAGGACGAGAGGACTCACTTAAGTCAGGACGGTCTTCCAAGCTACTTCCTCCTCCTCTGCAGCGACAGCGGAAGTTCTACTGCCATCAGTAGATCCAATACCGCCCAAACAGGTTAACCCGGAGCTAGCTAGGCTAACTCCAGGGTGTCCCTGCGCAGCTCCTGTCAGAGAACCTATGGTTCTCGCAGCAGGAGGCACTGGGCCTGGAAGCTACCGCTATGGCAGCTTTCCAGGCAGTCTCTTGGTTGGATCTGTGGTCCCTCACAGTATCCAAGGTCGCGGCCGACGCCGGGGGCGCTGCCCTCGAAGACGAACCCCGACTTCAGGAGACTGTGCCAGTCTGGAGGTAGGGCCATTTTATTTCCTAACCTCGCCCATCAGACGGCAAACCTGTGGGCCAACTTGGTTCTCCGTCGTAGGGACGCTGTCCTTACACGAGTAGCCAAGGGGGAGGCGGGGCGTGAAGCGGTAAATGGACTACGTAACGGACCAATGAAGAGTTTCCTCCGCTCTCTTTCCCGGAGAGATGAGTGGACGCTGCGGTGGAAAGACGGCGCACTGATGACAGTGACCGTCTGGTTCACAGGCAGTTACGAAGGTTTCTGGGCAACCTCGTACATCTGCGGCTAAGCCTAGAGTTTAGCTAGCGCTTCCTCGGCTGCTAAGACGGCTGCTCCATCGAAGCCCCGAGGAAAGACTCTTCCTGCTTCAACTTCTAGTAAAGGAGGCCGTAACCAGCCCTCCTCCCAGCCCTCCTTTCCCGAGGAGGTTCTGGAAGGGGGAAAGTCGAAGCGAGGTGGGAACACGGGCTAAGGGACGGCGTTCCCCCTCACCAGCTGCCGGAAGTGGGGGGGTTGCCTGGCGAGCATTGGGCAATTGCAAGCAGCGCTACGGTGCCGAGACCGGATAGTAGACGTCCTTCGGGAGGGATATCTACTACCCTTCGAATCTCGGCCACCCACCCTCACCTCCAACCCGGTCCATCTGCAGACATATGTTCTGGGATCCTCAAAGGACGACGCTCTTCGCAGGAGATCAAGACCATGGCTGACCAATTAACACGAGCTGTATGAAGTCGTAGTAGATCGGTCACCGGGCTTTTACAGCCGCCTTTTCTTAGTGGAAAAGGCATCGGGGGCTGGCGCCCGGTGATAGATCTCTCTCCCCTGAACCGATTTGTTCGCCAGACTCGGTTTCAAGATGGAGACGGCACGTCCGTGCTGGACTCATCAGGGAGAACGACTTCATGCTTTCAGTGGACCTGAAGGATGCGTATTTCCAAATACCCACATACCATCAGTCCTCCAGAAAGTACCTCCGCTTCATCTTCGACGGGACGGTGTACCAATTCAGGGCACTCTGCTTCGGTCTCTCAACCGCACCCACGGTGGTTTTCACGAGAGTGTTCACAGCTGGTGTCTGCTTGGGCCCAATTCGCACGGGATACGTCTTCTGAAGGTATCTCGACGATTGGCCTGGTCCTGGCGAGCTCCCGCTCGCAGTTGCTGCAGGACAGGGATCGACTTCTAAAGTTTTGTCGCGATCTGGGGATCGTGATAAACTACGAGAAGTCCGATCTCGACCCAAGCAGAAGATGAAGTACCTGGTATGCTGATCGATACGGTAGCAGCTCAAGTCCGCCCCGCAAGACTTGAGGATCAGCAAATTCAGGGAGGCAGCCTGGCCGGTCCTGTCTCGGTCAGGAACAGGCAGCTCAGCAATGGCAAGTCGTGATCGGCCACCTGTCGTCACTCGAGAAGTTAGTTCCTCACGGACGTCTTCACTGCGGTCTCTCCAGTGGAGACTAAGGGAGAGTTGGTCACAGGTAAAGGATCCACCTTACTTCCCCGTGTCATCACGGAGAAGGTGAGGCAGGACCTAGCCTGGTGGCTCGACGACAGGAACCTCTTAAGAGGAGTGCCCCTACGCACTCCCCCCCGGAGATGCTGCTGTCTCAGACGCATCGACCGAGGGATGGGGCGCACACCTGGAGGAGTTGCTGGCTGCAGGTGTGTGGGACCATCACGACAAGCACCTTCACATCAATGTCCTGGAACTCAAGGCGGCGTTTTACGCTCTCCAAGAGTTCCAAGACCGCTTGATGGGACACTCAGTGGTGTTGATGTGCGACAACACCACGGTAGTGGCATACGTCAACAAGCAGGGGGGCCTAGTGTCTCTCCGATACACCAGTTGACGGTGCAGGTGCACGAGTGGGCCACGCTCATTCGATTAGAGCTGTCAGCACGCTACATTCCCGCAAGAGGAATGTATAGAGCGGACAAGCTCAGCCGTCGGATCAGGTAATAGGGTACCGAGTGGTCCCTACACCCAGAAGTGGCGGAAAGGCTCTTCAACCTGTGGGGGCGTCCAGTCATAGACCTGTTCGCCACCCGGCACAACAAAAAACTTCAAGTTTTTTGCTCAGCCGTGCCGGACCCATGGGCAGCTGCAGAGGACGCTCTTCAAACACCCCTGGGACAACCTCTTCGTCTACGCCTTTCCTCCCTTTTGTCTGATTCGGAAAGTGATCAGCCGAGCGCTGGTCACTCCCAATCTCAGGATGATCCTGGGGTGGGCTCCCAAACGACCTCAAGCCGTTTGGTATCCGGACCTGCTGGCTCTTCTTGCAGAAGAACCGAGAGAGATGCCCCACTGGCACAACCTTCTAGCCCAGCCACACGTAGAGCGGTACCACCGAGCAGTCCAGTCCCTACAACTTCACGGCTGGCTGTTATCCACCATCTCTTGCGAACGAGAGGCTTTTCTCGCCGTAAGCAGCAACAGAGATGGCTGGACACGTCAGACAGTCCTCTGCAGCTGTGTACCAGGGGAAGTGGGCCGTCTTCTGTGGTTGGTGTCGTAGACGGGGTCTATCTCCTCTCAGAGCCACTCTTCAGCAGGTAGCGGATTTCCTCGTATTTCTTCGCCGAGAGAAGCTCCTCTCAGTACCCACAGTTAAAAGGATATAGAGCTGCACTGGCACTCGTCCTAAAACTGAGGGGAACTGGACATCTCGAACTCGTTCGAGATCTCCTTGCTAATGAGGAGCTTCGAAAGGTCTTGCCCACCAGGGAGCTCAGGCCACCTGAGTGGGATGTGACTCTCGTCCTTAGGAGTTTGACTCGAAGACCACTCGAGCCACTCCGAGAGTCGTCAGACAGGGATCTGACCCTCAAGACCCTCTTCTTGCTGGCCCTGGCATCGGCGAAGAGAGTAGGGGAACTTCATGGTCTGTCCTTCAATGTTAAACATTCCAGGGCTGGGGATCTGTGACGCTCGATTTCGTCCCGAATTTCGTAGCTAAGACTCAGAATCCGTCGATCCCTGACGACAGGTTCGAGTCTTTCACAATCCCCTCCCTAATGGATTTCACGACAACGATACGGATAGATGCTGCTTTGTCTGTGAGGGCGCTACGGCGCTATCTGAAGAAAACTCGACACCTCAGGCCTGAGTGTCGACGCCTCTTCCGTTAGCACTGGGGTTACCAAGAAAGAAGTATCCAAGAAACACGCTTTCTTTCTGGCTGCGTGAGGTGATCAGGAGAGCGTACGAGGCTGATGGTAGTGACGACATCCGTACGCTCCGACCGAGAGCCCACGAAGTCAGAGGTATTGGACCCTCTTTTTTGGCGTTCCGCAAGAACTTCTCCGTGGCGCAGGTCCTGAAGGCAGGTGTCTGGGCCAACCAGACTACCTTCACGTCCTTCTACCTTCGATATTGCCCACAAGTCCTTGGATACTTTTTCCTTGGGACCTGTGGTGGGCTGCTCAACACGTTGTGTAAGCTTACCCAGCACCCGAGCAGGCGAACAGCATCGATTCCTGGTGTGACTGTAGGAATGAATGGTTGAATGAGAGTGCGACTGGCTTCTCTTCTCCATCTTCTCTCTCTCTACCTGTGGCAAGAGGGTCACGGTCGTCACCATGCTGGAAAGGAATCCGATGCAGGTAAGCTACTCAACCGAGCCCCAACTCTATCCCTTTTAGTTAGGGATAGAAGCAAATTCCTCCACTCCTCCAACAAGGGGGGGGGAAGGAGTGGATGCCTACTTGAGAGACAAACCCATAACTTTATGTTGGCTCCTGTACAGGACAGTTCTTACAATGCTGGTACGAAGAGATACGCTTGCCTCTCTCTTAGTACTTGGCTCAGAGGTGACCATTGATCCTGCGGTTGCACACCCCGATCAATCGGACAGAGGTTTGGATCCCTCCCTTGCTCTTACGACCAGGGAGGCATTCCAAGGTTGGACGAAACACCAGTCTGTTCACCAAAAAGACTCAGATTCCACCCACCAAGAAGTGAGTCTTCCTATTGTTAAAGGACCGAGGTTTGTATTACGTATCGGAACAAATGACAATTTGTCGAAAATTGCATTTTTCCTAACTATACAAACCTGAGGTCCTTTACATATAGTCCCACCTCATACCACCCCTCACTCTGCAACTTTTTGCATGGGCCTAAAGCAAAAGTGATTCTTCACCGCCGGCGCGCGGCGCGCGCACGATCGGACAAGCAGTTAACTACCGTTCTCTGTTCGAAGCTTACGACCGTCCCAGCTGCCGCTAGTTACCTTCCTATTGTTAAAGGACCTCAGGGTTTGTATAGTTAGGAAAAATGCAATTTTCGACAAATTGTCATGTTTGTTGATTTAGTTCACTTACGTATGTAACATAGTGGTAAAACACTTTCATTTTAATTATGACAGATTTCCATTATAAGCTTATCATTATCATCATAGGACTGAGACCACAAGGTTGATAGAAATCTGTAGTAAATAGTAAGTGAATGGAGGCTCGTAAAAAATGGAAACTGGAAAAGTTGTCATCTCATGGGCTGACATGAGTTGATGAAAGCAGCTGGAGAACTAATCATTTGATGGGCTGACCAAGCTATTTGAAAATGTGATAAAGGAAGAGACGTGAAAAGGACTAATAATACAATAATATTAAGGAAAAATGGAAGCAATCATTTTCTCACTCCTTTTATATGTATGATAATAAAAAGCAAATCCCCACAGGCCAGTTCCAAGGGAGTCAAGATTTGTACAATGAATTTATTTAACAATTAAATTATAAAAAAAAAGGAAAGGGATGTTGTTTGGCTGACTTTCCTCACATGGAGTATTCCCTTTAGACTGATGTTTCATCCAGGTTCTCCAAATATGCTTTGTCAGACTATCAACCTTCCACTATGTGCAGGTAAACCTTTTAAGGGATACAGAACCTACAGCCTAATACCAGGGTAAGATTTTTCTATTTCATGAGTGGCTGGTTGAATGCTGATTATGTAATACATCTTTAGAACATTCTTTTCACCACTTTCAGGAATTATAGATATGAATAATTGTAGGAATTATAAATGCAAATAATTGTACATTGTTCCGACACGGCATACAAACCTTCGGTCCTTTTACAATAGGAAGGTACTAGCGGCAGCTGGATAGGTCGTAAAGCTTTCGCAACAAGGGGTTCGGTAGTTAACTGCTTGTCCGACAGGCGCGCGCGCGCGACTGGTAGGTAAACAAATCACTTTTGCTTTCGGCCTGCTGGCGTGTGGACGTGTATCATCGCTCTCTGCCCGCTTCATCGTCGTTTGCTTTCGCATGATTGTGTTTTTCTTTTTCTATGTATCTAGTGAAACTGAATTGTAAGTACAATCATTTCATTGATTTCAATTGTGAATTAAAGGATCTTGGTTCACAACGCCTCCGATTACCCGAGTGCCGGGACTGAAGGGCGTAATTTGCGGGAATTCATTTTCCCAGAATGATCCTCGTATTGTGTATGCTCGGTGCCGAGGGCGGGAGCGCTCGCTCCGAGCGTATATTGGGTTGGAAATGTGTAGATGAAAATCGTAAGTAAGTGCTCTTTCATTTATAATTTTTTGACCTGTATGCCCGTTGCCGAAACGAATGCGCTCGGCACGGAAACTTATTCAGTATGAAAGTGGAATCGCAAGTACAGTATTCTTTTTCATTTTCATATATTATTTTTTATTGTAGCAATACTCATTTTGGATCAGTTTCCGAGCTTGCCCGGAGATTGATCCTTCCCCCTTTTTAATTTGAATGAAGTGAAATCGCAAGTGCAGTTCTTTTTTCATTTTCATTTTTTATTGAGATTGCATTGTTGACTGGGATCAATGTTCCGCTATTCACGGGAATTGATCCTTCCCCTTTTTATTGTATTTGATGAAGTGAAATCGCAAGCGCAGTAGTCTTTTCATTTTCATATATTTGTTGATTGCATCATTTCATTATGGATCAAGGTTTCCAGAAACCTTGATCCATAAAGGTAAGGAATGAAACCTTTCACCCTTGCGCTCGGTACCGAGGGCGCAAATGCGCTCGATCCGAGCCCTTATTCATTGTAAGTGAATCGTTTTGCAAGATGCATTTTCATTTTGTTCCTTATTATTGATTGCATCAATTTTATTTGGTTCAAGTTCCGCTCAGTCAGGGAATTGATCCTTATGCCTTGTATTCGTGCGATGGCACGATTGCTCTAGGCTCTTATTTGTTGTTGGGTACATGGGGACTGTGCGGGGGTGGGGAACGAGACCCCCCCCGCTCAGTTCCCACAGATGACTCTTCCCCTTGGGGGGGGGGAGGTTATCGGCGTTCTTCTCCTCGCCCGATCCGTCGAGCGCGGGGGAGGGAGGGCGCTCGGTGCCCGATGTACAATTGTATTAGGGGTCTTCCACTCGTTCGGGAGGGATCAAACCCCCGCACGAGGGGATTTCCCCCCCATTAATCGCTACTACTATTATTTCCGCAGGTGCTACTGCCACGAGGGTGGACCTTGGTGAGGTAATGGGCGGCCTCTTCCAATTGCAGAGCGTGCTGGTGTCCAGGGGCTGCGGTTCTATGTCTGGGCCTACTGCGGTCACCCATGGAGTGGTGACCACGCAACCAGTGACGACGTCCCTCCTCACCTGGTGTAACTCGCCTCACGTGGTAACAGTCTTGCCTACAGCCGCTGTGAAAGTGCCGTTCGCCGTACCGAGAGGGGGGCGTGCCGCCGCCGCTCGTGGTTGCCGCGCTGCAGCGACCACACTTCCGCTGCCCTAGAACTCGCCCCTGGACCTGCCGCCGGTACCAGGATGTTGCTGGCTGCTGCTCCACTTCCTGTGTTTCCGGTGCTGCCTGCCGTACCTGCCGATTCTGGGCTGACTGTCCATGCAGTTGCTGCGCTGGCTGGCCCTGCCGTTGCTGCGCTGGCTGTTCCTGCCGTTGCTGCGCTGGCTGTCCCTACGATGATGTGCTGGCCGTGCCTGCTGTTCCTGGATGCCCATACCTGCTGATGTCGTCCCTGTTCGTGGTGGTACTACCCCAGACTTTGGTCTGTCTGTACAGGTGCGTCCGGGCCCTGTGGCTTCGGCTACAGCAGCCCGGCTCCGCCCTGGATAGCAGATCTTACGTCTGTCCTGAGGAAGCTGACGAAGAAGAGGAGGAAGGTGTCGTGGTCGTCGTCTTCATCTTCTTCATCGTCGTCGGCCGCCGCCTCTTCCCCTTCGACTTCTAAGGCTTTACAGCCGAGGAAGAAGAAGGTCGCCTCCTCCCTCCTAAGAAGTCTCCCTCGGGAGCTTCTCGGGACCCGTCTCACCCTCGGTGGGACGGGAGGGTTCCTTCCGCTGGTCCTCCTGCTCCTTCGGGAGCGGGGCCCGTCTCTTCTTCCGCAAGGAAGAAGACTACGGGGACCAGAGGGGTACGGCCTAACACCGGTACTTCCTCGCCTGGTGTCAGTGGTTCTGCCACTGCATCAGGGTCCGTCTCGGCCTCTCGTTCGCGGGAGGTACCGAGTGACGGTCGCCTACCAGCGACCGTGCAGCCAGGAACCAGACCTCTGAGTCCGCTCAGCGTCAGGTTCACGGCACGGGGCGGAAGACTGGTGACAGCCGCTCATGCGACTCTCACCAGACCAGCTCTCACTCTCGCGGTGAACAGCTGGCTACCCGGGGACGTGACGGTCCACGACCGACCACGGCTGAGGCTGGGAAGAGGTCCTCCCGTTCGCCGGTGCCAGCCACGGCTGGAACCAGCGACGTGACGTGCCGTGAGGACAAGCACCGGTCTCACTGCGGACAGTGGAGCCTGCAGGTCGCCTGACCGTCGCTCTCACAGAGAGCGATCGGGAACGGCAACCAGCACCAGCTCTTCTGACACTCGAGATCGGGGCCGCTGTGCTCAGTCCAGCGTTCTCCACAGCGAGACGGTTCGACCAGGCCTGCAGCTCGATCGTCACCGCGGGTGTTTGACGATCGCCTGCAGCCCTCCAAGCCTGCTGGTTCTGCCAGCGAGCGACGAGGGAGCGTCAGGTCTGCCTCTCCCGTACCTTGTCAACCTCCTCGGGTTACACCGGGAGGAGCGAGGTATTGAGGAGTGATCGTGAGGGGATGCGCCCCTCATGATCCACCACGACGCCCTATGTGCCAGGCACGGTTCTTGGACCGACCAGGACGTATGCGCAAGTGGATGGGGAAGACCGAGAGGGCTGTCGCTGTTCCCCCTTCTTAGGAGGAAGGTTCTCGGAATGCTCTTGTTCGAAGGGCTTAACGTCCCACTCTGCAAGATGCTGTGACTTCCGAGATCCAGAGGAACTTTGCCGAGGTTACGGCGCTGATTCGTCAGCACAATGACCTCGGGGAAGGATCGCCGCTCCACCAGCACAGCCACGTCTCGGCTCGAGTCGTTTTGGGGCCCGCCGAGAGGGAACCCAAATCGAACGGTGGGTCGGCCGCGATCGGAGCTTGCCGACTGTGTTGAACCAGGTAGTCTCTCGTCTCCGGACAAGAAGCTCTCTCAGTTCTGGACGGTCGAACAAGCTACTTCACCTCCTCTACTGCGACAGAGCGTTTATACGTGTCTTCGGACACCGTATTTAAATACCCCTTCGGTCCTCCTGAGGTTTCGACCTCGACGAGGACTGGAATGAGTCGGAGCGGTATCGGCTCTCTACTGTCAGGTGTCGATCAACCCCACCCAGACGACGTTCACAGTGGCGGCAGACACTTACCTACAGTATGAGTTCGTAACCCTCCTCGGGAAAACGTTTTCTCCTGACGATACGTTTTCCCAGGCTCTGAGAGGCCATCGCCGTAAGGCGATGGCTGCTCCTTTTCTTCTCCAACTGCTAGATCTCGATTTCTACGGGAATCGAGAGGACCACCAGCCGATATCATCTGACGAATTCGGTGGGGGGTTTCGCAGAGTGCTTAGAATTCTACGGAATTTCTAGCGCACTCAGAGTGTTCGAGTTTTTTACGATCTCCAAACACTCAGGCGAGACCACGGTCCAAAGTGAGCGAGAATCCCCGATAATTGTTACACGATAATCGGGAACCTCGCTTATGCTCGAATTCCTGTAATTTCTAGCATTTGGAAGAAGACTGCTGCTGAAAGAAGAGTATCTCACAGTAGGCGCTTAACCTGGAATAGAGAAGAACGGACGGGAACTTCCAGTTTGGCTTGAACTATCGTCTTCGGTATTCTGTTTCACCATTGAAGCTTTCCTTTGGGAAAGACTTCTCCTTACTCTCTTGACTAGAGAACGAAGGCGGTCGATCTCCAATCCTTATTCTCATTCCTCGAGGGGAAAAGAATTTAGGATGGAGGTCGTGGTACAGAACCTACAAATATACTACGTATATACCCTCGCGACAGATTCTTTAACAGTTGAATTGTCCGTGGGGTAGGCGCATACCGTAGTTAACTCTACGGTTTGTGACCGAGACGAATTGTATCTTAATTGAACTGAACTCGGGGTTGCCTGCAACCTCCCAGCAGTTATCAGTTTCGATTTTAGATACTTGGTATTGTCATGACAACACCAAATCAGCTTTTGTATTTACCGAAAATCCGTTTCGGTTAAATATAATTGCTCGAGCGTATTATTTATGCTCGATGGTTCTAGCCGAACGCATTCCTTCGTGGAATAATGGATTACCTGGCAACTCAGGATGACGAGTCACCGAGAGCTACTGCGTATTGAACTGCCTGATAGCGGCTCAGTATCAGCTAGGTCTCGAGATGCACGGTCGGTTACGTCTCTCTCTCCCCTGGTTGGATTGACTACCGAACCGTAATCTCTGCCCAACAATCATGGACTTAGGTCTCTGATTAACGGGGATTCTCGCAATAATGAAGGACCATCTACTGCTGTGACGCTCGATTTCATCGCCTTCGACATTGCGAGAATTTTCAACAGAGATATCTCTTGGACTCTTTCATCTTTCTGTTTACCGCACGGTAACAGAAGTCTGTACTAGTCAACCGCTGCATCGCACTGCGATAATGCGAATGATTTTTGCAGACATCTGAGTTTGTCTTCAAAAATATCTCGTATTCGTAGGTGTGCAATTTCATTGCTCGCCCGAATTAACAGATATGTCAGAAGACATCGCCTACTCTCCGACCTGACAGCTCTACTTCCAAATGTTCAGCCCATGAGAAGCAGTTCTTCAGGCAGTAGTTCCTGTCTTCATTACTGGAAGCGCTCCGCTTTTATTGCAACTACGATCCTCACCGGACAGCAATCAATAGCGGTTAGCGTTCTCAGTCTTTGTAGCACAGGTTCAGAATCTTGAGATCTTCTCTCGGTTCAGCTGTGAAGACGTAGGTTGCATTTTCTGTACACCTTCGTCTTCAACGTCACATAGTGTTGTTTCTCCTTACCCGAGAATCAACTATACTATGAGATATCTTGCCATCAAGGACCTCGGTCTCTAGAAGGCAATTGACTTTCGCCTGTTGGGCACATGCCTTAAGAGAGTCATCACCTTGCCTTCTGGCATCGTGACGAACAAATTATTTGTTTAGTCTCTTGGCATAACCCTGTTAAGGCGAAGGTCACGTGACTTGCTCGGGTGCTTGGACAACTTGCCTCCTACCGAACGCAGTCAGTAGGCAGCTGTCAGAGCGCCCAAGTCTGTTACGAACTTCGCTGTGGACTTAGTTCGGTTGTTCCATAACAATCTTTTCTTCGTCCTAACGGCTTGTCACAGTACCCATACCATCGACACCCAACATTGAGTGTCGGTGTCCTATCCACTACCGAGAACAACAACTTCGCTGCAGACGGATAGACCAGTATGGGTACAGGACATCACCGAAGTCGAGAAGAGGGATAGGTCATACGACAATTCCCTTCTTTTCCTCTGAGGTAATTGCATGACTTGCCTGCGAAGTCAAGCATCCAGGGGATGGGGATTCGTGACGCTCGATTTCGTACCGAATTCGTAGCGAAGACTCTGAACCCTTCGGTTCCTGACGATCGGTTAGAGTCCTTCACAGTCCCCTCCCTAATGGACTTCACCGCCTTCGATGCGAAGGAGATGCTGCTTGTCCTGTGAAAGCACGACCGCGCTTTCTGAAGAAACTCGACATCCCAGGCGGAGTGTTGAAGACTCTTCGTCAGCACCAAGATGACCTAGAAGTACACTCCCTCGAGTTACACAAGAAACTTCTCCGTGGCGCAGGCTGAAGGCAGGGGTCTGGTACAACCAGACCACTGGCACCTCCTTCTACCTTTTGGATATTGCCCACAGGTCCTTGGATCGTTTTCCTTAGGACCCGTGGTGGCTGCTCAACACGTTGTGTAGCTAACCCAGACCCTAGCAGGCTGAACAGCATCGAGTCCTGGTGTGACTGTATGAATAGATAGTGAATGAGAAAGTGACTGGCTTCTCTTTCTATCTTTTTCTACCCCTCTACCTGTGGGTAGAGGGATACGGTCATTACCCTGCTGGATAAGGACGAGATGCCGGTGACTATATGACAAGAGCCCATCCTATCCCTTTCACTAGGGATAGGATCAGAAATATCCACCACTTCCTTCTACAAGGGGGGGAAGTGGATGCCGACAAGAGTCAAACCCATGACTTTATATTTGCTCCTGTACAGAACAAGTTCTTGCATTGCTGGTACGAAGAGATGCGCATGCCCCTCTCTTAGTACTCGGTCCAGAGGTCTGACCATTGATCCTGCGGTGCACACCCGATCAATCGGACAGAGGCTTGGATCCCTCCCTCGCTCTTACGACCAGGGAGGCTTCCAAGGTTGGCGAACACAGTCTGTTCACAAAAGACTCAGATTCCACCCACCAAGAAGTGAGTCTTCCTATTGTAAAAGGACCGAAGGTTTGTATGCCGTGTCGGAACAAATGACAAATTTGTCCAAAATTGCATTTTTCCTAACTATACAAACCTGAGTCCTTTTACACATAGCCCCACCTCATGCCACCCCTCACTCTGCAGTTTTTGCTTGGGCCAAAAGCAAAAAGTGATTTGTTTACCTACCAGTCGCGCGCGCGCGCCTGTCGGACAAGCAGTTAACTACGAACCCCTTGTTCGAAAGCTTACGACCTATCCAGCTGCCGCTAGTACCTTCTATTGTAAAAGGACCTCAGGTTTGTATAGTTAGGAAAAAATGCAATTTTGGACAAATTGTCATTTTACTACAATACATACAGAGTATGTATTGTCACGACTGCCATTTGCAAGACACAGTACTGTGTACTATCCATTTTCTGCCACAAAGTAGCTTTATATTGCCTGTAATTAGAGGGGGTGGATGATAGTTATTGATAATAATTGCATGACCATTCATTCAAAATTTTTATTTCAGTTCAACCAGTACTAAGTATACTTCATATATGGTTAATTCTACAGGAACCTTGGGTGGATTTGACATGAAGGAAGTATAATGGATAAGAGTCATATGGTAGCAAATGCATTTTCCTGAAAATATACAATATACTGCAAAGCTCTCTTTTACACCCAACACAGTAACTTAAGTGTAACCTGGTGCCATCCTTAACCCTTGTCTTTCCCTCAAAACATTCTTTTTGCAAGGTAAGAGACTTTTATTTTAGGATCCTTGACATTTGTGTATTTTGAAATTCTTCAAGATTTTAAATCATGTGTTTTGCCATTGCCATTTTAACAAGTATTGCAGTTGTAGATTTTTCTCATTGTTAATTATTTAGTGGCTTAGGGCTGTGTAACTTCATACAGATAACTAAGGTATTTTATACCCTAGTATCTTGCAACAACATTGAAATCTATAATGTATGACCCAATATCTTGGAGAGTCTTTTGTTCTGTCATTTGATAATTAAAACGTTATATTGAAACTAATAATTTCATTTCAATATATGGAGTTATGTTCATATTTAGTATATTGTTTCAGCATAAGGCAAAGACAGTTTTTACCTTGACCTAATTTCATGGTTATACCAATTTTGTTAGCCATTCTTACTGTGATATGTTCAATCACTAATATGTAACCTTTACAGTTTAAGTATGTCTTTTACAGGTGTGGGTATACATCAATTCATCCTTCTATGTAATCTTTTGTTTGAATACCCAGTGGTACATTGTTGTTTCAGGAAAAGGTCAAGCATGTAGGTTAACCAGGCGACTGAGCTTACAAAAAAGGTCTTAGCTGACTGGCTTGCTTGTCTACCTAACTGAAAAATTCATTTTTTCGGGCCAAACTGATTATTAGTCAAAATTGAAGCCACTCAATGCAGATGACTGTGAGGAAGTATGGGTGGTGAAATTAACACACAACAAAAAAATTTACATTATCCTTTATTTGTGATATTACACAAAATGTGTAAGATCGGCTTTATTGGTAAGCAGTGACAAAACTAAGAAAACACGTGAATAAATGTATATTTATAAAATAATATAATTTAATATGAAGAAAAATTCCACGTGGTTCCCAGTTTTACACCGACTGTTGCCTGTAACAATAAATATTGCCCTAAGATATAATTACAGATATAATCAAAACTTTGGAAACTACATATGTCAAGCTTTTAAATAAACAAAGCACAATTTACCTGTCAGAACAGAGAATACCTTGGTCTTTTAGTTCTGTACACAAAGAAATAGTATTCCATTAATGGCTATAAAATAATGTAGGTAAACACCTTCACCCACCTTTCATAAAAACCTTTAGTACAATTTTTTTTTTGCAGAATATAAAGTTTGTCCATTTACAGAGTCGAGTGTTCTGGCACACAGGAGGTAATATACACATCACAAACCATTGAGGGGAAGAGCAGTAGTACACATTTTTTACAATTAATTAGCAAGAATAGCAGGATTTTTGTGATAATCCATTTTAGTAACTTATAACAAAAATTCTGCTTAAGCAGCAGCAGGCTTTTAGGCAATTAGGACTAGATTCCATGATTACAACTACAACAAAGGCGTTAACCCAAATTTTCAAATCTCGTTCAGATCCGGCTCATTTTTTAAAACCATAAGTGTTACTCGAAGCAGACTAGATCTAGACGACATTCCAGAATATGGGCTGAAAGTCACGACAGTTCACTGGAAGAACAACACTGAAGAGGAGGCACTATTGGTGGCAGTGTTTGGGTGAAAATGTATCAAAAGGGGCTTGGATGGTTTTACTCGAGTTACAGGCAAGTACCAGTTGTTAATGAAGAAATAGAAGGAAAAAAAAATATAACCTTTATTTTCAAACTTCAAATTTCTGTTAAAATTTTGTTGGAAGTCAGCAACCTGGCACAAAGCCTTACCTTTGCCTCCCACTCCTCTTTAGCACCTGGTAGACTAAATGTCTTTGCGTCTACCGTCAATAACGGCTTTATCTGGTATGAGTGACAGGCATTCGTTGTACCAACAACACTTCCATGGGAAATGTTCTCAAGTCCTCTAAATGTCAGTTTCCACTCCCAGATATTTAGCTTTCCTTTTTTAATTATTTGTGCAAAGCAATCCTTAATAGTATCGATACTGAAAGGACTTGGTACAAGATCCTGATCAGAGCCTAAACTTCGCTATTTTAATGTATCACCAGGACACAAATACCTTATCAGTTGTTAATAGGAATTTTTCTTAAATTCACTTATATTATTAAGTCACCTAAAACAGCAAATTAGATGGTCCACAATATTCTTCACTCCTTTATTGTGACTTCACCCCTTTCACCACTGATTATCATCAAACTGAGGGCATGGTGACACATTCATCCCTCCAAAAATTTAACAGAGAGGTTAAACCCCAATACTTTTAAAGATATTTCTTATTTCATTTACAGGTCAGATTCACCATACAGTGAAGTGGAGAATGACATGTAGTCAAGAGCCTCTGGAGGAGCACCATCAGCAGTGTAAGGCTGCATGCGCTGGATACAGTATTCTGCCTGGTCAGGAGGCAATTCGCGCTGCAATTCTTCAGGAAGGATGTATGGCTGAAAGGGAAGAAAAAAAGTTCAAACCCTTGTGTAAACAGCACAAAGTCTGGAAACAAAATATGGCTATCCGATTCTCGTGTGCATCTTTTCCCCGAAAATTGATAAGCATGCTGTTATGAGAAATAATACATATTACCTGTATTTACAAGGTAGGTTATTCAGCTTGACAAAATAAAGCATTCAAATATTTTGTACAAATGGAATTTAATTTAATTGTGCTTGCCTAATTTCTGATTGGAGAACTCCTTACTTTTGGTATGAATAACATAGAAGGAAATATTTCAGTGATTTCAGAAAAAAATTACTGATGCCCCAGCAAGATACACAGACTGCCTCAAAAATTTACTTTTCTATAAAAAAAAGTTAATTATGTTGCTTACCTTATCTCCAGCAAGGATCCTGAAGGAATCAATAACCTGTTCAGCAGTATCAGAATCCACATTCTCGCGAGTCATGAAGTCCAAGAATGCGTCAAACTGAGTGAATCCAGTGCTGTTGGGGTCAACAATGCTGAGGATTCTCTGGAAGTCAATGTCACCCTGTTGGTCCTTACCGAAGGAGTATCCCAAAGAGATCAAGCATGACTTGAATTCATCCGGTGCCAAACGGCCTGCCCTGTAAAACAAAAAATATATTAGGGTATGACACTATACAGTAGCAGTAACTTTGAGAGTAATAAGCATTAAATATATACTGCACACAAATAAACCAATGTTCAAAAGAACCTACCTGTTCTTGTCAAAGTGATTGAATGAGCCACGGAACTCTGTAAGTTGTTCTTGGCTGATGCCCTTAGAGTCTCTGGTAAGAATCTGGTTCTCAACCTCGTTGATGGTGCGGTTGATGGAGGTCAACAACTGTTCCCATCCAACACGGAGGGTCTCCATAGTATATTGAGTGTACCTGTCAAAGTTTAATGATGTCCATATATAACTTGTACATGCTCAGATTTAATAAGCCATTATTTTGTAAAACCAACAAATTATTTTAAAAAGCCACACTTCCTTAGGTGCTAGCATCCACTGATATAATAAAGTAACAATTCAATAACAATTTCAATAATTTATCCAAAACTGGAAATGTAAAATTTAGAATGAATTACTAAATTTTTCATTTCAGATAAATTCACTGTAAATGTGCAGCACCTTTTGGGTTCTACCCACCTCAAAGAACCAAACAGCACTGTAGTACAGTACTGCGTTTCACTTTAGTCTCTCTGACCCAGGAGTTATTTATAGAATGTATAATGTAAGGCATCTTTAGTCGTGCAAGAGATCACAGTACTGCAGCATTCCTTTTTTTTAAGCCACAAGTGGAATTTTCCCATTTAACACATTCTTTCCTTTCCCTTACTTATTATTCTTGGCAGATACAGAAATTTCAATTTTTTAATATAGTACTTGTACAAGGAGAAACTGAGCAAGCTTCCTGCACAAACAAACAAACAAACAGTGCTGTGTTTTCCCACTGATTCACCACGAAGTCTTTTGAGTCAACTGAGTTATTGGTAATGAGGCCAAAATATAATAAAGCAAAATGTGTATGAATAATGGTGTTGTGTACACCTAAAAAGTTTACACTTTTTATGTACCGAGGTACATACACCCATATACATGTACTGTAACAAGAAAGCAATACTATACCTGTTCTCAAAGATCATGGACTCCTGTACAGCTTGGTGAATCTTCTCCATTTCATCCATGATGGCTTTGTTGCTGATGACAGCATTTTCGTAATCCTTCAGACGGTTGAGCTGGTCTTCAAGAACGGATCCCTAGAAATGAATAGGAATTATTTTATCCACTCCATCATTAATATATGACTGGCTTATATTTGAATATTAACATAAATTTGAAAAATACAAAAGAAACTGCATTTTTTAACTTACATGCATACCCATACCAATGGCAGCAACAGCATCCATCTGCTTCTCAATCCATGGACCAACGCCATTAGCCTTTTCAGCAAACTGGCGACGGAGTGATTCATTGTCTATAGAAGTGTTAAGGAATAAGAGGAGCAAGCAAATTCTGGGATATACTTTATGAACAGTACGTATTCACTGTGTTTAAAAGAAATTGTGTATCACACCCAACATTTTAGTTGAAGCTGACAACTGGAAAAATAAATTAATTCTATTGAACAATTTTACTAACCTGTTGGGTCATTATAAGCAATGGGCAGTCACCAATACGTATTGTAAATGCGTGTTATTATAGACGTATAAACCTTGCCTCATGTAGGCTATTTTAAGCTACAGTTGTATCTATTCAGAGTTAAGATACAGAAGAACAGTTATTCAAGAACACTACAAATAGTAACTGACAAATAAATGGAACCTAATAGATAAACCAAATGATGCTAAAAGGAAAGAATGCAATTCCTTTAGCCTTAACTGAATCTCTTTAAACTTCTCACCCATTCTTTTATTTATGTTTTGCTTTGGTCTAACAGTTTTTCCTGTTGTAAGTCTCTTTTGTTGATAAGCTTGTTTAGTGAAAAATCAGTGTAAATTCTTAAATGATTTGGGTTATACTGCACAATACATAATACTAGCTTGGTAAGATTGGATAGAAAACTAAAATTTGCTCCTTGTGCTTCACAGAAATCATGGATTGAACCTTACAAGAAGTTCTGAGTTTTGTACTTATCAGGTTACATATCCTTAAGTTTCCTTGTACACATATTTACCTGTACTGTAAATAATAAAAGCTAGAAATATGTTCAGAAATAAAAGAAATACTTGTTGAACAAATTCACTACAGTCAACCAGATAAAAAACTAATTGACAATAATGATAAATTCATGTGTTGTGAAGCATAACATCCTGAACCACATGCAAGAAACACTATTATTGCTCGATAATTGAAGAAAAATATGCAACCAACAGATTGATGGGTTCCATTTTCAAAATATCACACTGTTAAAGACATGGACTTATACACATTCCAAGTACCATTGTATGAAAAAACATGAGCTAAGAAACTAAAGGAAAAATACACCGCCAAAAGGATACTCTGCTGTTTGCCAAGTTCGTTCTGTAGAGTTCCATCACGCTGGGGCACAAGCTTCTTGACTTCACCCCACTTGCCAGAGATGACCTGCAATTCAAATGAGGGGCTCCAAATTACTCATTTAAAAGAATTATAACAACAATATAAATAACAATGATCACAAAAAAGGAAAAATTTCATATAAATATCACACAAAGGTTGATCTTTGCTTCACTTTACAGAATGAATAAGATATAATTGATTCATAATTATTTTTTTAATATATAATACAGTACAATGCATTTTAATACTAGACTATACTTTTTATAAAATAAGGCACTTACAGTGTAACTCAATACAGTATCTTGAATAAATTGCTACAAGACAAATGTACAGTACAGCACTATACTACGTGCAACAGGAGGTGCACTTATCTACAAGGTTGCAACACATTAACATTTGTGCCTCTAGCAGAGGCTCAAATTGGCATGTCCAGAGATATTTCTATAGTAGTCTATTACTGTACAACAGATTGATTTCAGTAAGTAATGTGGTTACCATTGGTAACAGTGAATTATTGTTTAAAAAAAATGACTTCTGAATGCATTCATGCACATATTCTTACAAATCTTACCTCCACTGCACTTAATATGCTTTCACTATCCTAAGGAAGTACATGAAAAACAAGGCAAAATCCTAGTAAATATAAATTATTCTCAAAAGCCACTTCCCAGCTATAAGATTTACTTCCTAGACTAGAACACCATCCATTCAAATGGCAAAATTTTAATAAATTCTTTGTGAACTGCTACTTGTCATACAGAATATGGAAAATCGCCTTAAGGGGTAAATAAGTTTGTTTCACAGACTACTTACTAAAGGTAATGTTAGCAGGGACATTTCCCAGACAATACCACCAAGTGAAACAACTACTTTTCAAGGAACTTATTTTGAGATGTAACGAGAGAAGACGGCCATTGACTTGGGTCCTAGCCTTAAAATTTAAACAGAAAGCCCTTAGCTTAATATTTCTGGGCAAAAGAGGGCCTCAGCTTTAAAATCAAGAGACAACAGAAGGATCTCGCCTTAAAATTTGGACGATGGCGCTTGCCTGAAATTTAGATGAAAGAAGACCTTTGCCTTAAAATCTATATATGAACTAAAACCAATATGGGGACATTAACCCTTTCAGATTTTGGCCTATCCAATTTGGTGTATGTTGCTTGTACCTCTCAGTAGTAGTACTCATATAACATGAATTCACCGATTGGTTTTTATAGTAGTAATTTCTTAAAATAAAATATACTTGTTTGGGTATTCACAACACAATTTGCACATAACACAGGGAAAATGTTTTACAAAAATGATTTTTGTGTGTTTCAACCTTTTTACAAAGGACAATTTTATGTTGTCAATAACTCATCAGTTCTGAGAATATGATTACTTCGATGGAATCTGAAAGGGTTAATATAGAATGAAAAAAAAAACCTCAAGACATGGATGTGAACATAGCAACATCAAAACATACTGAAGGAAAACAAAGTATGGGACTTAATATTATCAATTCTAGATATTAAAATTAAAACCAGTAACATATTACCAGGTAATCTAAATTAGTTAAGTCATCTCACAATTAACTCCATCCGATACCTTAAATCTTAAACAAATTTTACAATAATTGCAGCATCATTTCCACCAGGTTTTACAAGAATCTCAACACAGTATACTGTATAATGTGTTCCCAGCTGCAAAGACATCAATTATAAAAGAGAAAGTGGCATATAAGCCATGATTTATCATTTAAACACGGACAATACAGACAAATTAAATTTCCCAAAGAAAGAACTGTGTGCAGAATTATTGATGAGAAAATCACAAATGAAATCTACTGCAAATACAATAACAATCTTCGGTGGAATATTAATGAAAGATATAAAAAATGAAATTACTCTATCAAATCTAAAAACCAATTCCTGTACCCACTACTGTAACAGAGTATGTAATAGATTAGTCACCCAAACAACCACACAGAGCTTGTGAATGCAACTCAGATATATTCTATTATCAAGGCCTCACCTGAGCAGTCAAAGTGGTGTATGGGTTGTCCAGACCACCAGGGATCTTGTACTGCTGAGCAATGTGCTGTACTTCATTGACAAGAGCCATGATGGCTTGGTATTCCTTGTCGGCCTCACCAAGTGTTGCCTTGAACTGGTTGTGTGCATCGATCAAGCCCTGAATCTCTTCAATGGTGTGCACGATGAACATATCAACGAGATCTTCACAGGCTCCATCAAGCCAGTTGTTGAAGGGCTGAACAGTCAAGAGTAATTTTGGATTAATTTTGGAAGATGGTATAATATTTCCAAGATCTCTCCACATCAGGAACATTTATGCTTCAAATAACTGCAGTGCTATTTACAAGGTTCTTCATTTGACAGTGCTTGTGGGAAAAGCTTAAAAAAATAAAGTATCCTGATGTACTCACAGCTGCCCTCTTGGCGAATTCGAGATGGAGTTGGTCAATCTTTTCAAGAAGCTTCTCAGTTTCTTCCAAGTTGTTTCTGCGAGTTGTAGTGAGGGTGCCAAGTCTGTCCCACTGGTCGCAAATTGCTTGGCAGCGAGAGTTGATGGTAGCAGAATCATAGTAGTCAAGAGCGTTGAGCTCCTGAGCAATAGCTGCGATTTGCTCCACACGATCCTTCAAGAGACATGGAATGATTAAAAAAAATAAAAATTAAGGATTGATATGAGAAAAATAAAGAAGTTAAAGCTTACATTTTTGTAAAAACATTCTTTTCATGACATATTACTTTGCTAATGTTACTACATCAACAAAAAGAGAAAATATATAAGTTAATGCTTCAAGTTTCAAATAACCATTCTCTATGTGACAATCCTGCTAATTTATGACAATCATGCTAATTTATATTGTGAAAACAAATCTGTCAACCTGGTGTGCGGCAAGATCAGACTCGAAGGCCTCGTGCTTCTTCTTCAAAGCTTTGAGCTCATTAAGCTTGCAATTCCTGAAGTCCTGGCTCTGCAGCATTTCCTCCTTACCAGAAGTCCAGCCCTCGTGGATTTCTGCCTTATGCTTGAATTTCTTGGCCAAATGTTCAAGACGCTCTAATCTAAAATAGAAATAAGATTATATTAGTCATTCATATAATTTAGAATTAGAATAAATGTAATGTCAGCTATCAGTGAAGCATAGCTATCACATGTAGATCTTTCTATGTAATTTTCTTAATACCACAGTCCAACAAGCCCAGTCCTCCTAATCATATCCTGTAACAGTTAAATATTCTTTTGTGCTACAGTGACTGTATCTTTAATTATAAGAATAACACAAGATCTTAACTTTGTCCTTTTTCTATCTGGTTAATTTACCTATTAAAAATGAAACTCCATAAATGAAATTTTCATTTGCATTTAAATTACCTCATCATCTCTGAGAGCAGCCAATCTTCGAAGGACTTTTCACATCCTTCAAGATTCTTCCAGGCATTGGCGATGTCAGTGACACTCTTACCCTCAGAGGGAAGGTATGCTGGGCGGTTGGAGAGACGGAGTTTGGTCTGTGAAGGGAAGTAAAAATATTATACTTTAAAGTTACATGTAAACATGAAAACATAATAACCTGTACTACTGCCAATGTTGCATACTGAAACAAAAGACCCTGTCTGCTGTACCTGAAGTGTATTGAAGTTAGTCTCTAATCTGGCCTTCTGTTCTACGCGTGGAGGCTTATGGTTGCGTCTGTAGAGTCTGTATTCTTCTAATTTCTTTTGTAGATCAGCCAATGTGTTATCCTGCTGGCGGGCCTGGAGCCACGGAATGGTGCGACGAATCCATTCCAGCAGGTCGGAGGTGAGGCGTTCGTATTCCTCCATGAGGCGCTCGTTCTCCTGGTTAACCTTCAGCACCTTGCAGATGCGGTTAGCAGCCATCTCAGCCTGCCCAAATGGAATTCTGTTAAATTCTGGTTTCCAGGAAATTCACAGTTATTTAAATACTACTTCACCTAACTTTCAATAACCCTCTCACAAGTACACATCTTGAAATTACATTCTTAAATACTGCTTTATGCTAAGCTGGATGTAATTTTGCAATAAATACTTTAACATTACCTCAATACAAATTTATCAATGATAATTCTTCAATTCATAAACACTTTCGCACAAAACTAGTAGTGCTATTTAACAAAACATGTTATCAATAGGCAACATACCTTCCTTAAAAAGGCCTTAGGCAGCAAAGGCTTTGAAATTTACACTAATTTAATATCACAAAAAATTTCCATTTTCGTTTCAATCTTTGAACATTCCCCAAACTTTAACTAAAACAGCCTAAGACAAATATTCAAAATAGGACCACATTCCCAACTTCACCCATCTCACAGCTCATCTCACTAACCTTTTGCACACCAGTAAATGTGTGGTAATACGAGGAAACATATGTCATGACGGCCCTTTCGTCTGGTACACCTTCTGATATGTCTGTAATGTACATAGTTAGTAAGTCACACTTCTACTACACTAGGGGAGCTGATTTTAATTCTCATCAATTAGTTGCACAGAAAAAGCACACAATATTGACAACTGGTTATGGGACGAAAACTGAAATTTCAAAATGCTACGCTACTACGGTAGATCTCAAAAATCTGCTTCCAGTAGACAAATTAAGCGGCTCTGTTGGGCAGACCGAGAAATAAATGAAAGTCGAGGAAGGACTAATGACCACTATGCAAGAGAGGGGAAAAAAATTAAAAATACATGCGCAGGCATAAAGGTACAATGATAGTAGAAATTCAAAAGCTTTATTACATCATTATCCAATACAAGACTATTCAAGCTTTGTACTATCATTGCTTTTAATGAACACATACATTAACTAATACATGCATGTTATACCATATTTGTGACTAATAAATAGAAAAAATAATATTCTGTTATCGTAATGAAGTTTCATGAGATACGTGGTGTTAAGAACTGATAAAATTGTGAGAGACAAACACAAGCTAGAGGCATTGCAGTCACTGGGCATGTCTCCAGCAGTAGTCAGAACATTCTAGTCAGCCAGTCAGCCAATCAGTCAAGTCAGCAATCTTGCTCCAGCTTTACTCGAATTGCTGCTGCGGGAACTGCACTTGGGTGCTCGGAATTGCTGTAACTACCACAAACGTTAGTTTGAACAAATTTAACATTCTAAGAAATTCTGCCTTGGAGTCGGTAAGATTGAATTCAAAATAACAATGGACCTTTAGGTCTTATAAACTCAAGAATATCTCCTCCAAGGCAATGTTATGATAAAGGATCTAGCAAAGTCACTTGGAAAAAATTTTCGGGTAAAATTAATATCCTACAAAATATTTCTGCAATGAAAACAAGGCGAGACATTTGCTAGAGCCTTTGCAATAAGGCAGGGGTCTAGTATCCTGTGTGAGAAAATGTTGCGCCAGTGGTGGATCCATGCTGATGTGGGGCCGAATGATTACCTGCTGGGCCCCCTGGAAGGCATGGTAGTAGCAAGACACGTAGGTCATGATGGCGCGTTCATCAGCCTTAGGTGTGTTCACCAAATCTGAAAACACAGCCAAAGATTTTAGTGTCCCTAATCTACATTTACATGCAGAGACAACTTGCAGGATAAACCTCGAACTCCAACGACATGAATAGCTGCGTACTCTTTAGAGGAATAGTAGCAACAATAATGTGGTTATCAAAAGACTGTACTGGACCTGCTTAGAGCAAGTACTCAGGCAGGCTTGCTGCAATCCTGAAAATGCAAGAAAAAAAGAAGAAACATATTTTAGAAATTAGGGTGTATTCCAGTTTTGACTTGGTAATACTACGGTATATATGAAACTTTCATCAATTTTAAAGTAGTCTCACCATCGGGGTCCAACATCCTGGGGATGTCAAGGTGCTTCTCAGCAATATCGAAGGCAAGGTTAAGGTTGTGAAGGGGATCATCCTTGGACAGCTGAGAGTAGTCAAGCAGATCTGGTCTGTGACGGTGGATGAGAGCACAGAATGCGAGACCATCCTGCAAAGGGAAAAAGAAATATGTAGTTGTGTTGATATGTAACCCAACAAGGACCTATTTTGCTTTTGCTTCTTGTAACAACAGCTTGCAAATAACTATGATATATCAAGCATAAAAAAATTTGATACCTTCCAGTACTGTTCTGTACCTTAACAGTACAGTTGTGCTAGTTCAAACTTTGTTTAAACCATTAGAACAATTACCAGCTATTGATATTGCCATCAATATCTACTCTAGACATTTGTATAGACATAAACCAACCTTGAAGGAGGTGTGGAAGTTCTGCACGTTGACGTTCTTGTAAGGTGCAGTCTTTCTCTGGCACCAGAGAAGGAGACCCTCCTTTGCAGTCATCTCCTCTACGCTGATGTCCTGGATAGCGAATCGCAAGATGATGGTCCAGATCATACCCAAAGTCATCTTCAGGTTGCCATCAACGATTTCTGTTGAAGAAATATAAATGTTATTGGTGAAATAAAGAGGATTATTATATAGCAATTGGGGCCATTGCATGGGATATTCAGTAATACTGATATTTGTGGCTTAAAATGTAATTAGAATGGAAAAATACCTAAGTATACCAGTAACACCTCACTTTAACAGACATTTCTGTACTTAACAGCAACCATATTACATATACCTTTTTTTTCATATACTACCCATTCAGGTGTGATACATTTTTACATTTATCTCTTACATTAAATGTTAATTGTAGAGTACAGGGCTGTAATTTAGGGTCTTTGTTACTTATCATTTGTTGTCAAAAAAGGACATCATTTGTTGTCAAAAAATGACATAATTTTTTGTTAAAAAAGACACAATTCGTTGTCAAAAAGACATCATTTGCTGACAAAAAGGACAAGAATGATATGAATTTGAGGTCTGTCGGAACTATTTTTATAAATGAAGCCTGAGGAACTGTATATGGACAGTGAACCAATGAATTTCATTAACATCAGCCTGGGGATCTTCATAGCAGCAGGATTAATAACTAAATGTTATACACTTTTCCAGGGACCCACCTTCAGCACCGATGGATACCAACTTGACACCCTTGCTGGCGATGAAGTCAAGGGCTTTGTTGACGTTGGCAATCTTGTGGAAACGCATCTTGCCTCTGTCTGGTCTGGGGAGGGTCTCACCAGAGATAACCTATGGGAGATGATCATTAATTCAGTGTCAAGGTTTTGACTGATTCCGGAACACAAACTATATCAGATTATAGGTGTATTTAAGGAGAAATGAAAGAACTATGTGGAGGAACCCCTATACTTTTTTCTTTGAAAATAATCTACAATAATAAAACTTGATTATTTCTGGAAACAGGATTAAAGTAAAAGTTGTAAGGGGATCAAATCCCTGACAATATATAGTATCCTTGATGCAAAACTTTCTGAAGCAACAAAAAATAAATGAATACTTAAAACTCTTGACACAATTGAGCTCTGATTTGCGAAATACTGTTACTGAATGATGTGAGGAAATACCAAAAAGGCTCAAGAGGTCGTCCTCCATCTCCAACTTACCTCAAGGAGCAGCATAAGTTTGAGGCCATTTCGGAATTCTTCCTCTATGCTCTCGATGAGGGTGCCAGCCTTTCGCAGGTGAGAGTTGCACCAGGCAGTGAAGGTCTGCAAGATAAGGGGCCGTTTTAGTACGAGTTCAGTATTGCCTACATCGACAGTTTTCGAACAGTTATCACTACGATAAAAGGGTATGGAAAGGAGGGTAGTCAATGGATTATTAAATAATGTTATGAATTATCAACCAATTTCATTACACATGTTTGTAAAGTGAGGGAGATGTTCTGTCCAATACTATGGTTTAACATACCACTATAAGAGTCAGTCACAAGTAGACAAAACTTTTTCTTAAGAAGATGGAAGAAACTTGAATAACAAAATACTAATGAAATGCCACAGCTTGGAGAGGTACAAGGAAGGGAGAAATATTATTTATCATAGAGACGACCTTTAAACGGAGAAAATTTAATGTGTACTACGATTCCCAAGAGAGCAAAAACAGTAAGTGGGGGTTGAAAGGAAAATAAAATAGTACACAAAATAAGGCAGGGTCTGACATAAAATGGAGAGACACTCCATCATTAATTTCCACATCAAAGGAAAGAAGTCAGACCATCATGATGGATTTAGAGAACTTTCATACATAAAAATAAGATTATGATGAATGGGAGATGAATATGGCTTGGGCACTTCCTTTGCACCGCCCTTGGGAGGACAGAAGGTGATAGTGTCAGTTGGGTTCCTGGGCATCATTCTATTCCTTTTTATTTAAGACATTAAATAACAATTTTATCCATAATCTTTTAAGTTAAAAAAAGAGTAATCGAATGGCCTAACCCACAATCTGACAAAGGATCTGATTTATCTCGGCCAAACTTATAATAGAAAAACAATCTCTCTCTCTCGATCGATCGATCGAACCCCGTATCCCATTACAATGATAGGTAGGATGTCACTGCTTTTAATAGCAGTACAAAGCATGACAGACTCCTCAAAAGGGGGAACACCTGAGCCAGATAATTCCCCAACCCATTTAGGAGAGGAGCCTTTCTACTAAACCATTTTTCAAAAATACCTGAATTATTAGTCAATTAAATTGGGAAGCGTCTTCAAATATGGTCTAAAGTTCTTACAGTAATTTAATCCATGAAAGTCAAGTTCTTACTGTAATTCAATCCATGAAAGTCACTCTTAATGTAATTTAATCCATAAAAGTCAAGTAGACATAGTTGCCAATTTTCTTTACACACTATATATATATATATATATAATATATATATATATATATATATATATAATATATATATATATATATATATAATCCTGGCTCAGATTCAAAAACATCCACATCCTTGTTGGTGTAAATAAGAACTCTTTGTTCTGTCACATAATCTTGTAACCTCAGAGAGAGAGAGAGAGAGAGATATTCTCTCTCTCTTTATCTTTGCAATCGCTCTTTCAAAGCCCCCTTGCCAAACATTCATGAGGTGAGCATCCCAGCTATTTTTAATTATTTCTTCTCGGGGTCTTGCAACGGGGTAAGTCGCCCCCCAATCCCCACACCCCCTGGGACCTGAGGAATGCGACAATCGTCGCAAACAGTTGTTGGATCCTCTGAAACTCGAAGGCGAGAATGCTATAAACATAAATTTACAGGGAAACTGTAAAAAACAATAATCGGGATATTTTACATTTAAAACTTTTTAAAAATACAAACCTCACAGAACCAACGGGAAGTTCATTTATTTTAAAGGCTTTTGTTTGGTCAGTCAAGTGTCTTATTCGGTCAGTTAAGATTTTTAAAGTGTTCTAGAAAATTATAATTATGCCAGCAGCAGTGTCCTTATGTACTACTCTGTTGAGTATTCCTCTTATATATCTGGCAGCCATTTTGAATGAATGAACTTCAGAAATCTTTTTCTGAAATGGAAAGTGTTATCAAAAGGGATTAAAAAGTTATAAATATTATGATCGACAATAATGTATTCATTCTTTTATTATCTGAGATAAATAACAAAGTTAGCTATCTGCTGACATTAGAACTAACTGGGTAGTAATCATTATCTCTCTCTCTCTCTCTCTCTCTCTCTCTCTCTCTCTCTCTCTCTCTCTCTCTCTCTCTCTCTTCGTATAAACGTGTGAAAAGAAAAAAAAGCAGTAACGGGACACTCACACGAAGTCATACAACAATGGAAAAAAAACACACACACACAATAACTGCTTTTCGAATATCCTCCAGTGGCGACTTCGACCAACAGGTGTTCAGTTTACGTCGCCATCACGAGAGAGAGAGAGAGAGAGGAAACAGCTGATCTCAGCAAGCTTAAACGAGAAGAGGGGGAGGAAGAGGAGGGGGAGGAGGAGATAAGAGGTGGGCTTTTCGAACGGCTGACACACGCAGCACAACAAAACGAAAGAAGAAGAGCTGAAGGGGAAACCGCAGTCAGCTGTTTCTGGCGCCGGCAGCTGCTGACCGACCCATAATGGCCACGATACAACAGAGACGTCGAACTTCACACAATCATCAAACTGGGAAGGGTTGCAATAGAGCCTCTTCTTCGCGAAGGTTCTGAGTGGCAGGAAATATCTGGAACAATGAATAGGAGAGGGTTGAAAGTTACCCCAAGATCGTCTCACATGAAATCAGACGAAAATAATATAGAGCAACATGAATGTCATTGACATACGTAGGTTTTAAGAGTTAAATATCTCTTAATTTGAAACCCACGAAATACCTATAGTGACAGGACCTGGGACTGGCACACAGGGGTTGCAGCTAGGGGCCAAAGGCACGCCACAAACAACCTTATTAAGCAATGCCTACAGTGCACCGCGTAAGGTACACTGACGACACTACGCCTCTACGGAGATAAATGAAATATAAACAAAAAAATAGACTTTGTGTTATATTAAAGGGAAAAAATTATTATTAATGTGAGGATTTCTAGATACAAACTACAGAACTTGTAAACAACAACAAAATGTGTCCTAAAATGTAATTATTGCTCTAAAACGGAATATTTCTCCTGTCTCCCATTCAAATATACGAGTAGCTACATTAGTTGCCTATTCTTTAATCTATATTCCTTTTCCCACCCAAGAGACCGCTTGCACCAGGGTTTCAAATGAACAGAAATTCAACTCTTGAAAACCTAAAACGTACAGCAATTGCACTATGCTGTTCTATATATTTTTGTCTGGTTTTATCAGAGTAAAACGTGGAAGAAGTCACTGCCTACACACACAGAGAGAGAGAGAGAGAGAGAGAGAAACACACCGCAGGTGTTGTGTCTCCCTCAACCGTCTTTGAGCAAAAGCTTTGGCAGGGTCCTCTATAATAAGCGAACAGTGCCACGGGGGTGGGGGGATAAACCCTCGAGTTTGTGCCAGTAAGTTTACAACACGGCCACCAGGTGGTGTCCTCCTTTATAGACATCTCTCCTCCTCCTCCTCCTCTTTCAATTTCTTTCAATTCGCCATCATCAATCGCATGACTGACTTCCCAAAGGGAAATTCGGATTTATCTGACAAATGGTGGTGGTGGTCGGTTCCAAACTGTGTATTTTACAGATGGCGATTTCTAGATCAACCTCCAAGCTGTTTTTCCAAAGAGGAAATTGATGCTTGTGCTCGAATCGTCTTAAAATGAGGTTGAAGAACTGATGGCACGACGCGAGACGAAGGTGCAAGTCTGCGCGATGAGACGAAATGGGTTGTGACACCCTTGTGGCTGACAGATGTTGAATTGATGGGTTTTATCTGTTCTGGGAATTAAGAGCACAAGCAATTTAAACTGTCCTTCATGGAAGGGGGTGTACAGTAGTATGTGATAAAAAGGTCAATATGTGAGGAAAGAGGTGGTCTGGTTATGTAAAGAGAATGGAAGAAACCTGCATAACTGGGAAAATTTGTTTGGAAGGGAAATTTAAAACTTGTTTGGAAGGGAAATCTAATGGCTAAATGGAGTGAAGAGGTGTTAGAACAAATGGACTTAATGCCAAGGGGAAAAGAGAGAGAACATAAGCAAACTAGAGGCGAGTGGTGGACTATGAGTAGGAGGTGTGGTCAGTGCACTGTTGATGATCCCTCTGTGGAAGTGTTCCGCACAGCTTTCATTCAATCGTTCATGGATGAATGTAGCATTGGTTGTTGTCTAGTCATTATTCTTTTGTTTCTAGAATCGCCACTATTAAGATGAAAAGACACACACACATACACGCACACGCACATACACACAAACAACCAAGGCCCTTAAATTGTACAAATAATTATGAGCAGAGTTGCTCGATCACGTACAGTCTGTAAATCCTGTTAATATAAAACTGGCCAACACATCAGAGATTGGAATCATCACGGGAATTATCACTGAATGGTGACCAACGAGCTTTCTTCCACGTTCTACCTTGAGGGTTCTCTCTAGACATTTTTGCAATGATATGACCGATGGAATGGGAACCCACTGCACTTCTTCTTCAGCTAAACCGAACAGTGGCTGGGAAAATACTTGCAGAGAAAGAAAAAAAGTAAGGATACCTTGGAATGTGTAAAAAGTTCAAGTTGGGTCAAACTTATCAACTTTATTTACCTTAGCAAGGATCCCAAAAGACCGAGTTACATTAGCCAAACAGAACCAAAGAACTGGTTGGGTATAAATCATGCAGCTAGGTTAAGACTTGACTTGGCTAAGGAACACCTATTCAAATAAGCACTCAAGGTCGGAGCTGATACATGGAGGAGACTGAGCGTTTGGCAAATACATTTCTAGGGAGGTGACGTCGATCACAAAAGGTTGTTGATGAAGAAGAAATAGTGCTGCGAGAAGCAATTCTGAAGATCACCAGTTGACAGGGACATAAGAGATGATATCACACATTGAAGGAACATTGAAGGACAATATATATAAGAGCAATCAGCTGAAGAGGCACAAATCGCTTGGCAGAGATGGGAAATAAAATCATACGCCGAGTAGTTTGGTCGACTGGGCTCAACAACAGGTCCTGCGGAACGCCTTGAGGTTCAAATAGTAGTAATAGTACTAGTAGTAGTGAAATAGTGAAAATACCACACGGATCACCATACCAAGAAAAAACGAAAGATCCAGCAAACTTCCTCCAAGCTGGTGACCTAAGACAGAATAAAAAAAATCCGCATGTGAGCCTTGCCTTCAAGAAGCCTTACGTGTGACCAGCAAGAGTCGAGTTGGATGTCTGCATAAGCAGAAGTCACGTGCATTCAGCGAAAGCATACCGATATCCCAAGAAATAGAACACCTATCGCATCAGAGGAGTGTGTTTTATGCACGTCCTCAATAAATAGTATAACATAGTCTTGTTTCAAAGGTTTCTGCGCTGTTTATTCGTCTCGACATCTTCCTCATAAGACTGCTTCAGCATTCACACGAGTCAGCAAACCTGACTTGTTTATGTTCTATATCCCGAAAGTTGTAGCTTCTTCACGACTAAAAACGCAAAGAGGGGATCTTTGCCAGGTATACAGTGTCCTCTTTTACAGGCAACGTACATACATACGTACACACATACATACAATGAATAATATGGGCGCACGTTTATGTACACTATACACGGGAGACTCTGGTGGTGACACCAAAGTATTAATAGACGTACATTTCCACGCCACACAGACACACTCAACGCTCCGTCATCTAGAACGACTACTCCTGGCTCACATTCTGACACCTTTCTGCTTTTAAAAGCACTTTAAGGGGGAGTGAGGGGAGGAGAGGGGTGTATCTTGCCTCTCCCTACCCTCTCCTTAGCCCCCCTGACCCCTACACAAAAAAAAAAGGTCTTTACGGGGCAAAGGAATCCCTGCAGTCAAGGGGAGAGTATCTTCAACAACCAAGGTGTTTATGGGATTCGCAAGTGCTACGTTCATACTTTTAACTGCTTGGTAGTGAATGAATTCCCTGTGCTGAAAACTTCCACAAAGATAGCAGTTTCATGCATCTACGTAGTCTCCGACTGTACTCTCTCTTTTACCACCAAATCATCCTCTTTCCACAAACCAAACCATAAAAAAAAAGAACTCATTCCCTTTTTGCCTTCGATAACTTCATCACATTTCTCGCCTTTCTATTCTTCTTCAGGCATACATACTAACATAAACAATTCATCTAACCTCTACAGCTTCACGTATAGGAGAATTGGCTCAACAATCCCTTCATACATAACCATTTTACCTTCAGATACACATACTGACAAACAATTCATCTCACCTCTACAGCTTCAGCTTTCTTACTTTCGATTACATTTAACATCCACACTTGACTTCCATAAAGGAGAATCGGCCCAACAATCCCTTCATACATTAACATTTTAAGGCATCCCAAAGAGTCCTCTAAATCGTCTGCATCTTGTTACGGTCCTTTTCTTCGAACAGATTTACTCCAAGTTACTTGTATGAATTAACTGATACTATTTGTTCACCTTCCAAGCCAGCATCCATTGCTTCATCTTCATCTGGTATTTAAAAGGATTCATTCCTTACATGTTACCTACGTAGTATTGACGTTACTTACGCGTGCGAATTACTCTGCGCAACCAGGTTATACCTGAAATGAAGAGGAAATTTATTAATAAACATGAAAATTGACTCATTTATGCATAAATTCTGGCTAAAATTAAATCAAGCGAACATCTTAATGAAGATACACTGGGAAAAAAATACTACTAAAATACTACTATATTACATACGTTTTGCTTAAACACTTCAAACTCGAAACTCTTATATTTCAAACCTGAAACTCTAATTAAAACCAAAAGGAAAAACTTTTTTCTTCAGAAAGATCTTAATATTCAAATTACCGTGATCTAGCACGTTTCATCTGCAGTTCTATAAGGGTCAAGTTGGAGTCGAGGATGAGATGTATTATCCCTTACGACTTTCAGACCTCAAATTCAGTTTCATTTCCCAGATCCTGTGGATGTTACTTACGCTACAAAAGATCCGAATAATTAATGGTTTTACTACGGAACCTTGGAATAGTCTTGAGCTTATGTAGGTGTGTACCAATGCCGTGGTTATTTATGTATGAATGTATATATAAAAGTAATGCCACGGAGGAAAATGATAAAAAGAGAATTCCGTACAATTACCTATATTCATTACGTCTTATACATTTCGTGATCAAGTTATACAATCACGAATGTATGTAAGTGTATGTTGATGAAATATCTGAATGAACTTTACATACTAATACATACATACAGACATACGGTGCGCGCCACGACGAATATTAAAGAGGCTGATGATACACATTCCTAGCTAAAAAAAAAAAAAAAAAAAAAAAAAAAAAAAAACAAAAAAAAAAAAAAAAAAAAAAAAAAAAAAAAAAAAAAAAAAAAAGGGGAAAAGGGCACTAAAAGGCTCCATCATCTTTAGGAAGACGAACTCCATCGAGGGGCCCAAATCTCTACTTCTACGAATATAGCCGGATTCCCTTCGCTCAGGTAACTTTAACGGGAACAGCAAACACGCCGGGAACAGGGAACAGAGGAAAGGAACTGGGAAGTCTTAATACAATCTTATCTGTAACGTCTACCCTTATCGAATGTTCAATGGCGCATTAAGCATATTTTTGCCTCGCGTTGCAGTCTTATCTTTCTCTGTTGTTTTGCTGAGATACGCGACACTTGGTTTTGATCATTCCGATGGACGCTCGGTTATTGACAATGCTCCAGTTAATGACGATAATACAGTTAATGACGAAGGCCCCCAGTCCATGACAACTTCCCAGTTAATGGCAATGTTTTTAATGACAATAATCCACTTAAAAGACAGCACTCTAACCGAAAAAAATTCCAGTTAAGTATATTACTCCAATTAATGACAATATGGCAATTAAATGACATTTTAATTAATGACAATGGTCCAGTTAATGACAATACCTCAGTTAATGATAATGTTCAAGTTTATGATAATGCTCTACTAGTTAAGGACAATGTTCAAGTTAATGACAATGCTCCAAATGTTCAAGTTAATGACAATGTTCCAGGTAATGACAATATTCCACTTAATGACAATATTCCAGTTAATGACACATTCGGCCACCACCCAAGACCCATCAGCCAACTGAACAACAACATACGAACTTTATCCAACAAAAGCCTAGAGTCTTTTAAAGGTAACGCTTTGCAAAGCGATGATATATATCAATAGGCGCTGCTGCTATTAAAGCCGCCCTTTGTATATTATAAGGTCGCTTGGAAAAGGGGCGATGCCCCCCAACGCCTAAATGGAAACCTCAAGAGTGACAGAAACACCATTTTCTTCATCTCGACATTTTTAAGAACTTTTGGGTCAATACCTTTCGTTTTGATGTTGTTTCGAAGGTCGTGGATAAAAGAATGGTATTTTGGGAGGTTAAAAACTCGTGGTTTGGGGTTAAAACCAGGTTTTTTGTGGGGTTAAAAACCAAGTAATTTGGAGGTTAGGATCGAGAAATACACCAGGTATTTTTCGGGAGTTAATACCAGTGTTTGTGGGGAGGCGGTATTAAAACTCATGGAATTTTGGGGGGTTAAAATTCTCGTGTTTGTAGGGTTCAAACTTGGCACTTTGGGGGGTAGAAAACAGGTGTTTTCGGAGTTTTAAAACATGGTATTTTGTGGTTTAAAACCAGGTGTTGGGGGGGGGGGGTTTGGGGGGTTAAAACCAGGCGTGTTGTGGGTTAAAACCAGATATATTTTGGGGGATTAGCCCACGACTTTGACATGACCTGTTTCGTGCAAGTTACGTTAATACGTGTAACACTTCTTCATGCAAAAATAGATGTTTTCATCTAGCCCAGAACTGATTAATAAGTTCGTGTCTCTTGACTGAGGGAAAGTTATATGCGTCGAGAACACTGAACCGGCAAAACAGTCTACCATCCAAATAACATTGTTTCTTTATAATATCGAGAAAAGGCTCAAACAAAAATTATAAAAATAAAAAAAAAAATAAAAATAATAAATAAATAAAAAAAAAAAAAAACGACGTACAGCAAAACTGTGTATAGTTGTCAGGTTTCACTGACGCATGCGCAAAAAAATAAAAAATAAAAAAAACGCTTATCAGAAATCGCTCCCTTATCAATAATGCATTCTCTGCGTCGAGAGAGGGCGTTCTCAGATTGCCTTGATAACGAACAAATAAAAACTACAGTTCAAAGCTGGAATGGGGGAGCGGAGAGCAGTGATCACTATACTTTCACGAGAATATATATTTTATACACACACACACACACACACACACACACACACATATATATATATCTATATATATCTATATATATATATATAGATATATATATATATATATATGTATTGATATATAATGTACGTATATTGTCTATGTGTATGTATGTTATGTATGTAATGTAATTATGTATATATATATATATATATATATATCTTATAGTATATATATATAATATATATATATATATATATAAGATATATTATCGCGTTACGACTGGTACCTTTTTTATGAGAAAGTAAAAAAAAAATTTCAAATTTCAAATTCACCTCCTAATGATGTCTCGATCTCTCCTGTGTATTTCGTTATCATGTTCCTGTTAACTAATTTCAAATGAACGCCGTATTCTTTGGAAGCTTGAATAATAATAATAATAATAATAAAATAATAATAATCATAATAATAATATAATAATAATAATATAATTTAATAATTTCAGTACCATACAAATGAAACAGATTATTTACAAACATATACCAGAGTTAAAATATTAGCAACTCACGTAACAAAGTATTCTCTCTCTCTCTCTCTCTCTCTCTCTCTCTCTCTCTCTCTCTCTCTCTCTCTCTCTCTCTCTCTCAAAAATTAACATATCTCAAATGACTGGCAAACCATTTAGTCACTTAGTATACATCTACAGAACACCAATAGAAAAAGATAGAAAGAAAATTATTTTATCAAGATAAAAGATAAAATAACTAACAAAATGGAGTATAAAATATTGAAAATATAAAATAAATTATATACCGATACCTCTAAGCTACACTAACAAGAGGAAAGATAGAAAATGATTTTATCAAGATAAAATAGATAAAATAAATGTAACAAAATGGAGTCAAAAATATTGAAAATGTTATAAAATAAATTATATACTGGCTCCCATGTACAGATTTATTTCATTTCCTGGAACTCAGATCCGGAGAATTGTCGCCCTCATTCCCTCAAAGCTAAAAATGAGAGAGAGAGAGAGAGAGAGAGAGAGAGAAATTCTAAAGCTTCAATTATGTCAAACATTATATCACCACATCTGATATCTAAGAATAAAACATATGCACCCACGAGAGAGAGAGAGAGAGAGAGAGAGAGAGAGAGAGAGAGAGCTGATCTCGAGATTAAAAAAAATAGTGAGAAGTTAAATGCCAAGACGTCCCAATATATTGGCCGCCCCCTAGCAGCCCCCCCCATCCCCGTCCCCACTACCACCTCTCCCTACTATATCCCCCCCCCCCCGCAAGTCACCCAGTCAATTAAAGACCAAATCATTAATTTCCTAGCCTTGCGGATCTTTCGTTAACGGGGAGGGGGAGGGTGGGGGTGTTTCCCCCCTCCGAGATATGTAGGCCAAGGAAGGATATACTGCGAGACAGAGGAAACAGCTGGTGAGGCTCACAAACACTATCTTAAAGAACACTCCCACACACTTGAACTAGTTTCAACAGTAGAGGATAAAAGTTTTTTTTTTTTCTCATCTATATTTTGGGGAGAAATGTATACCACTTTCCTTAAGCAGTACGTTCAAGGGTGTGAGATTAAAAAAAGAAACTAAAAAGAAGGGTTCCACTAGCTTGTTCTGAGAGAGAGAGAGAGAGAGAGAGAGAGAGAGAGAGAGAGAGAGAGAGAGAGAGAGAGAGAGAGAGAGACTCGCGTATTGGGCAATCTACTTCAAATGATGTTACAGAGTTAATTTATATAAAAATGGGGGGTCTAATAGCTTGTTCTGAGAGAGAGAGCGAGACGAGGAGAGATAAGGAAGAGACGTCGCGTATTGGGCAATATACTTTAAAGAATGTAAAACAGTTAATTTATGCAAAAAAAAAAATAAATAAATAAAATAAGGGGTCAGTGTGTCAAAACTTAATTTTTTTTTTCTTTTATAACGTCTGCCTCCCATCCAACAAGAATTTTAACAACAGCATTTTAGAGAAAGCTCTAAATGAAGTCATTTCTTGCATTAATTATACAATTATCAAAGTGAGTGGCATTTTAATTCTAACGTCTTTGAAGAAAACCGACGTCACGCTCTGTCACGTGTCAAGAACTGCAGCCAATATTGGTAACGTTTGTAGCCAGTATCGGTAATAATTACTGACAACATTGGTAACATTTGCCGCCAATACTGGTAACATTTTTAAGCAAATATTAGTAACACTTTTAGCAAATAATGGAGATACTTGTAGCCAGTATGGATATTGATAACAAATGCCACCAATATTGGTATTGGTAACAAATGCCACCAATATTGGTAAAGTTACTCGCCAATACTGGTAACAATTGTCCACAATATTGATAAAATTTGTACCCAGTATGGTAACAAGTGTCGCCAATTTTGGTACCATTTGTATTGGTTACAAATATCACCAATATTGGCGAAAATTATCGCCAATATTGGTAACATCTGTAGCCAATTTAAATCAATTTAAAGCGAAATTTTGACAAAACAAGCACCTGTATGATATGACACCGAAGAAAGCCAGACAGTTCTAAAAGAAGATATTACTGGTAGCTAATCCGCAACCCCCTACCCCACTCAAAGAAAAAAAAAAGAAAAAACCCAACCTGCAACCCACAAACAGTCGGTACAACTGGGTACATAATTTAAGTGAATGTTCAACATATGCACTGGGATTTTCCAGAAAGGGGTCGTATCGTACGCCCCCCACCCCCAGCCCCACCCCTATCCCGTCCATTTCAGGCATCGAAGTCAGGTTACTCGGTTAGTGAGCTGAACGAAGATGAGAGATGAGAGAGAGAGATGATGAGAGAGAGAGAAGAGTAGAGAGAGAGAGGGACTGGAGTGAGAGAGCCCCAGAGAGAGAGAGAGAGAGAGCGAGAGAGAGAGAGAGAGAGAGAGAGAGAGAGAGAGAGAGAGAGAGAAGGCTTAATACACATCTTTCGAACCACAAGACAGAGGAGAATATAATAATAATAATAATAATAATAATAATAATAATAATAATAATAATAATAATAATAATAATAATACTGATTAAATTCCGATGCAAAATACAGAAAATTTCTTAATAATTTACATTGATATCAAACGGGAAACAACGATAAACAACACACAATGTAAAGCAATGAGAGAGATCAATAGCCTCAGACGAAACAACGGGGAAACAACACAATGCGTGGCAAGAAAAAAAATATTAGATTACATAACCAAAGGCTTAAACAACGGGAAACAACAAAAAGCGAGGCAAGAAACGAAATCAATAATCAAAGACATGAAACAGCGGGAAAACAACCAAATAAAAACTGCAAAATAACGAGAAAAACAACAACAAAATAACGGGAAAAACGAGAGTAAACGAGGAGAAAAACAACGAAAAAATAACCAAAATAAAAATAACAAAATAACGAGAAAACCAACAACAAAAATTACGGAAAAAAACGAGAATAACGAGGGGAAAAACAACGGCGAACAACGCACAACGGGAGGCAAAATAGATCACGCAACCAGCGAAGCCAAGATACACACAAAAGTACAAACGAACACACATAACCCGATCTCTCTAAAACTCTCTCTTCTCTCTCTCTCGGGAGCACACACGAGGCGCAGGGATGAGTGCCCAAGTCTTGGGGGCCCATTTTTGGGCATGAGGGCCCGGTAACACAATCCCCCCCGCCGCCGCCACCGTCGCCTCTCTCTCTCTCTCTCTCTCTCTCTCTCTCTCTCTCTCTCTCTCTCTCATGTTTGTCGCTTTTCTTTAATCTGTAATTTTCAGGCATTTGCTGAGAATTTTTTTTTCTCTCTGATTTATCTGCCTTTTTCTGTATCTCTCTTCTGAGAAACTTTCTCGGGTAACAAACGGTTGCATTACTAGCTCTTACTAAATCCTTCAACAGCCACCAATTATATATATATATATATATATATATATATATATATAATATATAATATATATAGATTATATATATATATATATACATATACATTATACATACATGAGGCCTTTCAATCAGCCATTTCGAAATAGCACAAATTTAGCGGACAACTTTTAAATTATTTTTAAGAGTGAAAAATAAATATTTCTATTCAAAAGCTTTTTTTTAGTGGAAGATATTTATTATATAGCATAAGACTTAAAAGTTAAATGATGAATCTATATAATATTCAAAACACGAGATAAGCAGATCTCGTGTCTCAAAAAGACGATTTCGAACCCACATCAAACCCGTGTTTTTCGGGAGACGGATTCAAACCCGTGGACCAAACTTTCACTTAAATGTATCTGAGACGGGTCATGGTATATACATTTTGGCCGTACACCAAGTTTTAGAGCCTCTCCTTCTCTCTCTCGCTCTCTCTCACCAGCATTATCTCTCTCTCTCTCTCTCTCTCTCTCTCTCTCCCCAGCATCTCTCTCTCTCTCTCCCCTGCATCTCTTTCTCTCTGTCTCACACATCAGCATCTCTTTTTCTTTCACCAGCATCTCTCTCTCTCTCTCTCTCTCTCTCTCTCTCTCTCTCTCTCTCTCTCTCTCTCTCTCTCTCGTCCTCGCTTTACTACTTAACCTAACCCAGATTAATGAGAGACAGGTCTTGGCCCAAATTAATATATACACAACCCACCTACGCTTTCTGGGCTCGTTTTATAAAAAGCCTGTGGGCATGTTGAGATATGATACCACACATCAAAGTTTGGGTATTTGGGTATCCTCTTTATCAAGGAGCAAAATCATCTCTTTCATATTGGTTCAGAATCTAAAAATGAATAAATAAGTAAATAAATACATAATTGAAAAATAAAAAATAAAGTTAACTTAAACAATATATCTGGAAAAGAAAGTTTTTGAGTTTATTTTTTTAAGGTTTTTCTAACTTTCTTTCGCCAAGACAATTGGCACAAATTGTCGAACCTTTCACCAATGGAGCCTTCCTACTACTTTCTTTGGGAAACTTCAGTTTCTAAATCACTTTGTCTCTCTCTCTCTCTCATTCCTCGTCTCTCTTCAACTAGTATTCGTTTCCACTTTCACACTTTCGTTTCTCTTTCGCGAATAAGTTATTGATGCGATCAAGTGGCGTCACTGCAATTTGGTTCGTAGTAATGTTTGACGATAATATAAGCCACAAAGATGAGACAACTTAATACGACTGAGTTTATTGTAAAAAAATCTTTCGTAATGTTTAAATAAATTTGAACGGCAGCTATGCCGTCTATCGTCTATAAAATCAACTATATGATGACGAGGTCAAATGTATTAAAATAAAAAACAGAAGGATAGATAAAAAGTATAAAAAGAATTTAAATCAAAAGTGAGAATTATGAATTAAAACTAAATATTACAGGGAAAAAAAATTAAAGCCAAAATAAAATAAGAATTAAGAATTAACAGTTAAAACTAAATATTACAGTCAAAACGAGAATAAAAATTCAAAATACTGACAAAAACAAACAAACAAACATACGCAGACACTACTCGAGAAAT
>NC_087216.1:26438978-26451478 GCF_015104395.2 Macrobrachium nipponense | reverse complement strand
ATCCAATTAATCATATCAGTCTAAGTTTGGACAGGATCGGGAATAGCAACATTACGTGTGCTAGCGTGTGCGTTTATGCGCACGCCCAAGCGAGCCAGCCACAATCCGCATAAACGTTTGCTTGCATGCCTGCAAAAAAAATCTTGACCTTGGAAAGCAACTGCTGCCTACAACCGTCTCACTTCCGAGCATGCGCACTGAACCGTGTGTGTGTGTGTTTTTTGTTTTGTTAAGCTACTTCTCCTTGCAGTTTTTTTTTTGCTGTCTTTCCTTATATAGATTTAAAAAAGCTTCTAATAATATTTAATATTTTTTTATTTAATTTTCCCACTTTCTTCCTCGCTATTTTTTTCTTTCCTTTTACAGACAAGCTTCTAGTAATGTTTAATTATAATTTATTCCTTTTTTCTCTCTCTCTTCTCGGTGTTGCAAATAATAATAATAATAATAATATATAATAATAATAATAATAATAATTAATAATAATAAAATAATAATAATAATAATAATTTTTTGTAACTCAAGAAAGGGTTTCTCCCTACTCAGACGAAGGCAATATATTACCTTATTCTCAAACCACACCCCTTGACGAGAGAGAGAGAGAGAGAGAGAGGAGAGAGGTTGGTTGGTTCCAGGGACTCACCAATTACTATCTCTACGGTATGTTCATGAACACGATTCTTGATCGAAAACACGTACGTACTCCTTAGAAAAAAAAAGGAGAGAGAGAGAGAGAGAGAGAGAGAGAGAGAGGAGGGAGAGAGGAGAGATATGCAAATAAATATATTATGAATAAATAAAAACAAATAAATACATAAAATAGAAATATACAAATAAGTACATGAATGAATAAATAAAATAAAAAATAAATAAATAAATAAAGACCCGCTCGTAAATCTCTGAGGTACAAACACCACCATTACCCAATCAAGGCAAATCACAGATATATTTTAAAAAGCGATTTTTAACAATCACGCCGGTGATTTACGACAATCACTGTAATTTGACACCAGTGTCAACCGCTGTCAACCCCCAGCACTCCAGTTCCAACAACGCCTGGGGTTGTAGGAAGAATAATAATAATAATAATAATAATAATAATAATAATAATAATAATAATAATAATAATAAATAATAATAATAATAATAATTCATCTTCAGGTACTGTACAAACAGATTATATACATACTGATGATGATTACGGCTACGGCTACGGAGAGAGAGAGAGAGAGAGAGAGAGAAGAGAGAGAGCCAAGCGCCGCTTAAAGCAATCGAATGGATTCTGGAACTTTGAGAGAAACTTTTCATTCCATTCTTGAAGTTAGTCTGGGACTCTTATAATTCGGGAGGGGTGGCAGGAAAAGGTCGTGCCCTCTGACACGAGATCAAGATTCCCTCCTGGGAGGGGGGGGAGGCAGGGGAGGGGGGGGGGGGGGGATTGCCGAACGTAACACCGAGACTGACTTCCAGGTCATGTTCTGCCAAGATGCCTTCATCTGCTCTGATGGCGTCTTGAACACATGGGCATCCAAACTTCGGCAGAGGTAAAGTTTATGCATATGTATGTATGAATGTATATGTGTAGATATATATATATATATATATATATATATATATATATATATATATATATTATATATATATATATATATATCTATATATATATATATATATATATATATATATATATATATATATATATAATATACACCACACACACACACATATATATACATATATATATATATATATATAGATATATATATATATATATATATATATATATGTATATATATATATATATATATATATATATATATATATATATATATATATATATATATATATATAAATTAATAACAGGACCTCACATTAATTAACAAGTAACCGTAAAATGATAATGAGGACTGTTTGTCTTGGAGAGCGTGAGCTTTGCTTTTATTTCTATTTTTTTTTAATAATAAATAACACCGCTAGAGACCATCCACTTTGAATGAGGTCCTTTTAGTGATTGTACTAACACACATACGCAATATAAAACGAACGGGTTTCTATACACGCATCCAACAAGGTGTATATATATATTATAAATAAAAGGTGCTATATATATATATATATATATATAATATATATATATATATATATAAAAATAAAAGGTGCTATTTTATATATATATATATAAAGTAAAAGGTGCTAGATGCTTCTTAGTTAGCATGTGCAACTTTTTTTTTTGTGTGGAGAGGTGTAGAGAAAGAACCTGCCTTTCTAAACAGTTAGTCGACTTACCTGAATGCCATCGCTTGCTGTGTATATGTATATATATATATATATATATATATATATATATATATATATATATATATATATATATATATACTATATAGATACAGCAAGCGATGACATTCAGGTAAGTCGACTAACTGTTTAGAAAGGCAGGTTCTTTCTCTACACCTCTCCACACACAAAAAAAAAGTTGCACATGCTAACTAAGAAGCATCTAGCACCTTTTATTTTTTATTTTTATTTTTTTATTAACACAAGATGTCCCTTACGTTTCCAACAGGTAAGGATTAAGTGACAGAAGGCAATCTAAAACAAAGGTGTTTGTCACTTCCATAGATTCTGGGAAGGGAAAAATAAATAAAAATTAAACATAAATAAATAAAAAAATAAATAAATAAATAAATAAATAAATAAAAAATAAATAAAAAAATAAATATGTTTATTAGCTTATGCGCAACGAAACCAGACCATATTATTATTATTATTATTATCATTATCATTATTCAGTTTTGGTAGGGATTATTATTATTATTATTATTATTGTTATTATTACTACTATTAGTCACTCTGGGTAGGGATTATTATTATTATTATTATTATTATTATTGTTATTATTATCATTCGCTCTGGGTAGGGAATATTATTATTATTATTATTATTATTATTATTATTATTATTATTATTACAAAATAAGCAAACAAACTTAAGCCTGCAAAAATACGAGATATGAAAATGTAACTGTAAATAACAGGAGGCGATTAGTACCTAAGCATTTCTGTAAATACCCTTATTATTATTATTATTATTTAGGTCTATCACAGTCTTCCAATACGACTGGGTGGTATTTATAGTGTGGGGTTCCGGGTTGCATCCTGGCTCCTTAGGAGTCCATCACTTTTCTTCATATGTAGATTCCTTTTCAGGGATCTTGGGATCGTGCCTAGTGTTCCTATGATTATGGGTACAATTTCCACTGGAATATCCTATAACCTTCTTATTTCTATTTTCAGGTCTTGATACTTATCCATTTTCTCCCTTTCTTTCTCTTCAACTCTGGTGTCCCATGGTATTGCGACATCAATGAGTGATACTTTCTTCTTGACTTTGTCAATGAGCGTCACGTCTGGTCTATTTGCACGTATCACCCTACCTGCTCTGATACCATTATTATTATTATTATTATTATTATTATTATTATTATCATACCCTTCGTGTTTTTGAAGGACAAGCCAATCCAAGGCTCCCTCAGATCTAGTTCATCGTTACCTGGAAATTGATGACAACATATGACTAGAAATACCGACAATGCAGGTGTACCCTACATAAGCTGTTAAACACCTGTTACGTTGCGGTACAAGAGAGGATGGTGGACGCATATGTGAAGGTACGAGTATATCGGTTTCACCTTGGTTGCTAATGTGTTGAAACAATGAGTGAGTGTGTGTACGTATATATGTGGGTGAGTGTATGTGTATATACTATATAGCCTTTATATCTAGAGAGAGAGAGAGAGAGGAGAGAGAGAGAGAGAGAGAGAGACATGTTTATGGTTTTGTCACTAACTTTGCACATATGATGTTAAGAAATATATGTCTACATGTGTGTGTGTGTGTGTGTGTGAGAGAGAGAGAGAGAGAGAAAATGATGATGATAATAATAATAAATACAGCAGGGCGTAGCCATCATCATTTTTATTAATACATTAATAAAAATGAGAGAGAGAGAGAGAGAGAGAGAGAGAGAGAGAGAGAGAAGAGAAACACAAGCACATACATGAAAGATTACACGGCAAACCAACAATCTCGAACCAATGACACATGATAAAACATATTTATGTCAAGCATGCTGTACACACACACACACACACACGAGATACCATGGAACTTGTAAGGACCCTTACAACAACAACAACAACAACAACAACAACGAGACATTATTCAGTAGCAAAAACCCCAACCCGATACAACAACAACAACAACTATTTCTCGCTACAACGCAACGGGTCTTCTGTCGGTACCTATTGGACCGCAAAAGGTGGACCACGATTTTTTTGTCCGACATTTCGCGCGCGGACTTCCGCCGACCGCTAGCCGCGCCGTGAGCGATTCCACGACGCAGACGGTGGTGAAGGAGGGGGGGGGACGCAGGAGAAGGGTATAATATAGCCCCTGAGGGAGGGGGTAATATACCCCCCACCCTTATACATCCGGGTCGTGTTTGGGATGGGGGGCGGGCCGAAAAGATTATGGCTTACTTCGAACACAAGTTTCCACGAGCGAGTATAAGTGCATTCGAAATATATGGCTACAGAGAGAGAGAGAGAGAGAGAGAGAGAGAGAGAGAGAGAGAGAGAGAGAGAGATGCGCGGAACAGCAAGGTCACACCATTTTTGTCAGAGCCCTGACAATAAGCGAGACCTGGAATGCGGAAGAGGAACTGTCTCTGGAAAATAACATGGAACACAATAAATACGGACATTATGGCATAAGGACCGAGCTGGAAACATTACTCACTCTCTCTCTCTCTCTCTCTCTCATTGGTGCTATCGACAGCAAAGTGCAAATGAGAAAAAATAAAATAAAAAAGTTTATATAAAAAATGAAAATAAAATCAAATCAAATTAAGATAATGGCATATATAAAATAATAATAATAAAAAAACAGAGTACAAAGGAGACAGAAAATTAAACATACATTCTACAAAATCATCTAATCTTTGGTCTCGACACCTTTATATATAAGTGAAAACGACAGGATTCCCTTACAACTGTAACCTTTCAATGTCTTTATTACGTAGAAGAAAAAGTCGTCTTGTTTTTCTTTTTTGCAGTGCAATGTGGCTACCTTCAACTATCCTTCGCTGTTGTTTCAGTGAGGATATATTTTCTCTCTTTTAATATAGTTTTTTTTTGGGGGGGGCTGTGTCATACTTCACCAACCCCATTGTTTATCTCGGAGTCCACTTTATTTATCAGTTAAGTTTATTGTCATGGGTAATTTTAGCACTAATCAGCGGAAATTTACTTTTGAAAGTGGAATAAACTTTTAGACTTGTTCCATAAGTGTGTAAAACTGCAAGATAGTTCCTTAAGTGTGTGTACATTTTGAGGCTTGTTCCACTAGTGTATAAACCTTGTAGGTTTGTTCCACTGGTGTGTGGACACTTTTAGTCTTGTTCCACTAGTGTGTAAACCTTGTAGACTTTTACCACAAGAATTTAAACCTTGTAAGTTTGTTCCACTAGTGTGTAAACCTTGTAGGTTTGTTCCACTAGTGTGTAAACTTTGTACACTTCGTTCCACAAGTCTTAAGTCGAAAAACCGTGGCATTCTAAACCTAACTCAAATTTTCAAGATGATTTTAACTTACCATAGCATCACAAGATCTACTGCAAAGCTCAAAGGAACAAAGGAAGTTATAAAGTACCTGGACAATCTAATGTACAATGCAACACTTCCACTGCACGACGAGAGAGAGAGAGAGATTTACCAACGCCCTTAAAAAAAAAAAGCAAAAACGAAAAGGGAAAAAAAAAAACGAAAACAAAAACAGTCCGGGTATTCCATTCAACAGAGGCAGCGCGAGGAATGAGCGTAGGTCCTAGTAACCGACCTTGCGGTACTACGTAATAGAGAGAGACAGCCACCAGCCTCAGGGGAACTGACTTGACTACGACGTGTCGTTGTGACCTTGGGAGGAGGAGGAGGAGGGGAGGAGGTGGTGGTCGTATACTCACGCACACATACTACACACAAAACACACAAACATCCATACACAAACACGTATGTTGTCATCTCCCGTGTCTCTTTTTTTTTTTTACGAGGTTAATACATAATATCGCATCTACTTTCTCAATAGGCACGTATAAGTCTGACCGATTTTATAAACGCAAGCAAACACACATACACACGCACATATTGACACAAACATAGTATCTATCGACTTACTCACCAGGCATGTGTAATCCTGACAATTTATGCACATACACCCAAAACACACATACGCGCGCACATACACAAACAAAAACAAACACAGATTATCATCTCCCGTGCCAATTACAACATATTATTTCATTACGCGTTTAACCTTAAAATTCATATTTGTGAATTCCGAGGTTGCTAGGCCAAGGCTCGTGGCAATGAATTACTATATCAATTTGGAGGGCACTTCAACAATTAATTCAAGGGTCCCGGATGTTCCCCTTTTCCGCCCCGGGTGTCACGTGACCGGAAGAGCCTTTGTTTTCGTCATTCGAAATTACCCACAACTCCTGGAATAACAATGCTTATAACAAACAGATCCGTCCTCATATATGACTGAGGGTGAAATGTTCAAGTGTACAATAATTCTATGATAATAAATTTCGAGAAGATCTGATCTTGCTTGTCCGCCCCGGGTGGGAGGCGTGGTAGGTAGGGGGATCAGGAGGGTAGAGGAGACGTCCATCCTGCTGCTGCAAACCTGTTTGTCCGTCCCGGGTGGGGGCAGGATAGGGGAGGCATAGAAATTTCTACCCTGGACGAGGACATCAGTTATTAATAAGATACTAGGATCAGGTATTCACTTACAGCAACACACAACACCAATCAGTAAAACGCTATAACCGCGCCTACAACCCAAACCAACAAGTCGATAAGGACTGAAACTGAAGAGAGGGAGGGAAGGAGAGGATGGGGGAGGGGGAGGGAGGGGAGGGGGGATAGTTTTACATTCGACCCGACCTGGTTTACCACAATGACCTCGCAGGACGTTTTTGTATCGAAGCGCTGTGGGGATCGAGTTTGGGAAACGGGGGTAAGTGGGTGGGGGGTGGGGGGGGTCAGGGAGAGTAGGTGTCTTGGCACGTTACCTGATTTCAGAACAAGTTGAAATTTTTTTTTTCAAAATTGATTTCTTTTTTTTATTATTATTATTTATAATTCCCCAGATTCGGAGATTTGAGACATCTATGATTTTTTTGTAGAATTCCCCAGATTTGGGGATTTGACAAATCCATGAATTTCGACAGATTTGCAAATTTTCTATAGATATACAACTTAGTAGAATTTTACAAGATTTCCAACAAATCTGCATAGATTTATAGAAATCACACTTGTCTATAGATTTGCACAGACTTGGGAAATCTCAAATTCATACAGATCTGAGGAACTTTAGAATTTCTATAACTGCTCAGATTTGGGAGGTCTCTGGTCATGTCTACAGATTTGGATATATTTGAAAAATCAACTAAATATGTATACCTGCTCATATGTAAAAATATTCATCACATAATGGTATTAACTGTTGTCTCTGCTTAGTCTTACTTGTTGACACACTGATGGTACAATGAATCCACTGAAACAGACCAATCATGCGATGGAATTGTTTCCCTCCGCCCCCCTCCCCCAAAGAGTGCACAGGATTGAAACTATGAAAAACTGTCTGTCTGTCTCTATCTCTCACTCTCTCTGAAATGCTACCTCTTACGTACTGTAAAAATCAATCTGTGTCTTCAACCAGACCAAAATTGACCAAAATCCTCTTGACCAGGTACCAAAATCTAATGAAAAATTAAAACAAATCAAAATCATCATCGAGCCTATTCCAGCCTGTTACTCTACTCTGCCTACCTCCCACTGTATGGGAACACGTTGGGAAACAGAGAAACCCACGCTCATAACATTCCTTTCAAGTCTATACGTAGTAGGCAAGAATGGGAATTCCTCTCAAGTCTACACGTAGAAGGTAAAAATGGGAATTCCTGTCAAGTCTATGCATAGAAGGACAAGAGTGGACATTCCTCTCAAATCTATACTGAAGGAAAGGGCAAAGTGCAGAAACCACAAAACCGTCTGCTTCCGTGCGAGCGAGCGAGCAAGCAAGAAAGCAAGCAGACAGGCACAAATATATGACATCTGGCAGACGAGGGAGTTCCTCAGGATGGATGCATGTCTGACGTGACTCGTTAATGGCAGCATGGCCATCCAAAATGCACGGAAGCAGAGATTTGGCGGTAATTGTTATAAAGTAAGGAGATTGTTTCTCTCTCTCTCTCTCTCTCTCTCTCTCTCTCTCGAAGTGCAGACACAGAAATGGTGGTATAGATAAGACTAATGGAAATACTAAGGCTACCAATAATTCTCTCTCTCTCTCTCTCTCTCTCTCTCTACGTGATTACACTTAGAAATGCTAGTGTTAAACACGCATGCAGACTCGGAGACTTGTTAAAATCTACTATCATTATTATTATCTCTCTCTCTCTCTCTCTCTCTCTCTCTCTCTCTCTCTCTCTCTCTCTCTCTCTCTCTCTCAGTGGCCGAAACCAGCCACCACGACTGGCGTCATCTCCCAAACCAGTGTCTAATTGTTGACGTGAGTAATTTTGGCTTGTGGCACGTAAGGACGGGGAATCTGTAATCCCCAAAAACGTCCCCAACTACCGACGAGTGCTTGGGAGAGAAAGAGAGGGAAGAGGGAGGGGAAGAAATTCCATTAAAGAGGAATTGGAATCATGGGACATTTTTTGTTTCCGCCCTCAGATCTAAAAAAGTACAGAGGCTAGAAGGCTGCAAATTGGTATGTTGATCATCCACCCTCCAGAAATTGAACATGCCAAATTGCAGCCCCCTAGCCATAGTAAATTTTATATTATTTGAGGTTAAGGTTAGCCATGGATCATGCATTTAGCCTCAAACGCATCTGGGAAGCAACTGAGCGCTGCCCGGTCATGGCTGAGTTTCACGCTGCAGCACATCGAGTTTTTCATACAGCATTATACGCTGAACAGAAAACTCGATTGCGCATCTTTTACTTCATTTTATTTGCAAGTAATGTAACTGCTGACCTACTGAAACCACTTCAGAAATATGAAAAGCAATTACTGACCTCCTGAAACGATTTTCAGAAAGACAGAAGCAACTGCTGATCTCCTGAAACCATTTCAGAGATATGGAGAGAAATTGCTGAACACCTGAAACCATTTCAGAGAGACTGAAGCAAATGCTGACCTCAAAACATTTCAGATATGTAACCAATTGCTGACCTCCTAAAACTATTTCAGAAAGACTAAAGCAACTGCTCACCTCCTGAAACTATTTCAGAGATATGAAAAGCAATTACTGACCACCTGAAACTATTTTCAGAGATACTGAAACAACTGCTGACCTCAAAACTTCAGATATGTAACCAATTGCTGACCACCTGAAACCATTTCAGAGATATGGCACACAATTCTGACTTCCTGAAACCATTTCAGAGATACTGAAGCAACTGCTGACCCCAAAACTCACAGGAACGAAGTAGAGAAGTTGATTTCCATACTTTTTTTTTTTTTTTTTTTTTTTTTACCTAGGCCGAGATCATACGTACGTTCATTTGGTGACTGTTTTGAAAAGCCCTTCCCCTTCCCAACCCCCAAAAGGGTTTAGAAAACCCTGATCGCCTCTCCTGGACCTCTCAGAGACAGAGGGAGGAGGGAGGGAGGGAGAGAGGTAGAGAGGGAAGGGGGGAGGGAGACGAGAGGTAGCAAGAAGGGATATATGATGATATACTGAGGAGAGATTGCCTCATACATATTCAGGCATCGTCTTACGGTCAGGAGATAATCAGTCCGTGTTGCAAGGACCTATATTTTTTCTTTCACGGAGAGAGGAAGAAGATGAGAGAGGAGAGGTGGGGGGGGGGGTCGTTACTTTCTAAGGCTACTGGTCCAGAAAGAAACAGTTTTGGGTTGGGAAAATTGAAAAATGAAAATAGGCGTATTAAATAGGCAATAAGAAACAACGAGAGAGAGAGAGAGAGAGAGAGAGAGAGAGAGAGAGAAAAAAAAAAAAATATCTTGTCGTTTAACAATAATATTTCTCTCTCTCTCTCCTCTCTCTCTCTCTCTCTCTCTCTCTCTCTCTCTCTCTCTCTATATATATATTATATATATATATATATATATATATATATATATATATGTGTGTGTGTGTGTGGTGTGTGTGTGCGCGCGCTCGCGCGTGTGTGCGTGCGTTTGTGTGTGTATATATACATATTTGTATATATATATATATATGTATGTATGTATATATATATATATATATACTCGTATTATGTATTATATACATATATATACATACATAAACACAAATTGTTCTTAGAAATATTCATAAATACAACAAAAAACGGGGTAAACAACATTTAAAATCAAGATAAAAAAACCACCTTCCAACCAAAACCACTCAAGGACGATTTAAAACAGCCCAAACAGTCGAGTTTGGCGTCGAGTGTAGACAATGGGGCAATTCGCATCCTAGTGGTGACATACGAGCCTGCACGCCGCTTCCCAACGGGGCCATATAAAGCTGTAAAACAGTACTGAACAATACGAGAGACTGAAACAGACCCGAAATACATTCTAAAATAGACTGTCCTCGGTTCACAACACAAGAGAAGACAATACTCGATTATCTCTCATTCGGTGTCAGACATGAAGACAATGATGCTACATCTATGGCTAAATGCTAGTAGTTTTTCTGTCTTCTATATGAAACCAATGGTAGACGTGTAAGGCAGCTATATGCCTTAGTAAGTGGTAACTATTATGGCCGACTGTGGCTACTCTCAGTCATCATCATCATCATCATCATCATCATCATCATCATCATCATTATTATTATTATTATTATTATTATTATTATTGTCATACCAGAAGATGAACCCCTATTCATATGGAACAAGCCCACCAAAGGGGCAAATGACTTGCAATAAAAGCTTTCGAAGAATATGGTGTTCATTTGAAAAAATTTCTATTATTATTATTATTTTTAGAAGATAAGCCCCTATTCATATAAAGCAAGCCCACCACAGGGGCCACTTGAAAGACTGTATGAATATTTGGTCTCTTAAAATTGCGACTTCTGAGGCCAAATATTCATACCATTTTTTTCTTGCAATCTGGCTTTCAAGTTACCACCAGACTCCATGGAAATGTAATAGCTCTATTTGCTGGTTAGCGCCTTTTAACAGACTTCTGATACTACAGCTGGCAAAAAAAAAAAAAAAAAAAAAAAAAAAAAAAAAAAAAAAAAAAAAAAAAAAAAGTTTCCTTGTGTAGCTCCAAATTCTGATCGTTTTCGTTGGGAAGACAGCAGCTTTAATTTGTGACTGTGTCAGGTTCAGATCTTGACAGGAGAGCTCTCTGTTCAGGCAAGTTAACAGCAGAACAGGAAGTTCAGACAAGTTGACAGTAGCGCACCAAGTTCAGAAAACTTCACAGCAGAACATCAAGTTCAGAGAAGTATACACAGCAGTACAAGCAGGTTCCATTGCACCCAAATTCCTCTTTATCAGCTGCTGCACTCTGACCTGTCCATCACAGTGCCACAAGGGGTAAGGAGTGCCAAGAATTAGCATCAGTCAAGAGGAAGATGACCTGTCATGCTGATCGGTACCAGCTGAGCCGAGACAGTCTCATATAAACTCAGAAATGGATAATCACTCATAAGAAGAATATCTTTTCTTTCTTCGCTCTATGAGCATATGAAGGAATTGGTTTTCGTGGTGCTATGGTACTTTTTTACTGTGCATTTGTCTTTACTGACTAGCTTTGGAACTTACACCATGTTTATGTTTTTCCAAGCTTCTGAAATGTTCGGATGTCTTGAAGGTTGGGAGTAGGGCTAAGTAGTTCCTCTGACAGGTAATCACAGAAAATGCTACTGGAGGTAAGACTGACATATAGTATAGCTATATGCCTTGTATTTTCCTACAGACTGGACCATAATATATAGCAGAGCTGATATTATATATTTGATGAATGGGTAACATTGATTAAAGGCTCGAAAATGTAAAGCAATTCCTTTCCACCAACACTACATGGAAAGTAAAATATAAAAATGCTTTCTAATATCATTCGATCAGATTGATGCTAAATAAAAGTGGCACTTTTCATTAAACCACTGCAATTATAAAAACGAAATGAACAGTCTAATTAATACCTCTGAGATTATCTTAAAAAGGTAATTAAAATATTAGAGAAATCACTAGTGACCTTCTATAAATAGAATATAAAACTTAGACAAAAGGCCAAGCGCTGGGACCTGTGATGTCATTCAGCGCTGAAACGGAAATTGAAAATAAAAGATTTGAAAGGTGTAACAGGAGGAACCTAATATGAATGGAGGTACAGTAAAAGGAACGAAACAGGGTTGCAGGTAGGTACCTCAAGAAGGGACGCTGCTAAGAACCTTTTAAAGT
>NC_087216.1:26416478-26426478 GCF_015104395.2 Macrobrachium nipponense | reverse complement strand
TCGGTATTTTAACGAAGGACGGTTAAAATTGTCGGTCGATTTTCATATTTTATGTAGAGATCGGTTAAAAATGTCTATATTTTACCGAAGGACAGTTAAAATTGTCGGTCGATTATCACATTATTTTATCGAAAGATTTGTTTAAAAAAATGTCGGTATTTCAGTTAAAAATGTCGGCATTTTACCGAATAATCAGTTAAAAATGTCGGTAGTGTAACGACAGATCGGTTAACCGAATAACCGGTAAAACATGACGGTACTTTACCGAATTCATCGGTTAATCATACGTTCTCTTTTATCATTCAACTTTCCTTGTCCATCAAAGAGAGAGAGAGAGAGAGAGAGAGAGAGAGAAAGGTACGCACTTCACGATTGCGCATGCGTCACGAAAGCTTGAGAATATGAATGAGTAATGACAGTTCAAAATAATCCTACGAGGTCGCGCATGCGCAATGGTTATTCCCAGCAGACGAAATAATCCTGCAAGGTTCGCGCATGCGCAGTGGCTATTCCCAGCAGACGAAATTAACGCTACGAAGCCGCGCATGCGCAGTGGCTATTCCCAGCAGACGAAACCTACCTGATGGGTAATTGGGGAAGGGGCAGGCTTAAGTGATCCCAACAGGTTAATTACCACGCAATTCGCTCACCTGAAAGAGGAGAAAAATATAGGGTTAATAATCAAATATAAACATAAATGGTGACTGAAATGACTTATGCATTTCAATACAGATATAAAAGTGAAGAGATATACAAAAGATTTATTAGGCAATTCAAAATTTCCATTTGTATGAAAAGTCTGAAAAGGTCAAACAGAACAGTAAATAAATAAAAATACAAAGGCAAAAAATATAGAAACTTGGCATACCACAAGGGCGGCAGCTTCCAAGATAACATACAGAGAACTTCCAAAAACCTATTAAAAAAACGCACACATACACACAAAAAAGGCTGGCCCCTTGAAGTGACGGTGCCAGTGGCATTTGCCAGATCAAGAAGTAAAGTATAAAACTCTTGCAACATTACCCCACTCTTAACACAAGCCTTGGAATTAGTTCTTGGTTCGAAATGAAGTCGTTAAGTATAAATAAACAAAACGCGCACACAGAGTAAATATGTGAATATATATATATATATATATATATATATATATATAGTATATATATATATAAATATATATATATATATTTCATATATTTTTATGTATACACAAATATCATATATACAGTATGTATGTTCTATATATATATATTAGTATATACATGTATGTTTATTTATATATTATATTATATATACTTATATGTATATGAATATATATATGTAGATATATAAAATAGATATATAAATAAACTTTTCTCCACATACCAACGACTGATTGACCTCGAACGACAAAAACCTGCTGGGAGAGAGAGAGAAATCCACACTTGAAAATTTCGAAGGTATGAGTCACCTCACCGAGCCGTATGAATAGGAACCGAGTGGCACCGCTACTATTACTACTGTTACTACCACCACTGCATTACCTGGCACTCCTAGGGCTGGAGTGATGGACAAGCCATATCAGTTCCAGTCGACTCAAAAGGCGCACTGGCACTATAGTATAGTCTCCTCTCGAAGCGTTTCGCAAATCGGCATTTCTTTGAGAGCTGATGCTGTAACCAGGGAGAGAATGTCCACCTTGGATATGGAATAAGAGATTCTTCGAATATCTTTCTGGTTTGAGGTGAATGCCATTATTATATTATTATTAATTATTATCATTTTGTTCTATGAAGTCCACAATAATAAAGAAAATGTTGCGAGTTCGTGAATAATTTAAAAACCTTTTACAAAGCTTTCGAACCCTTCCCTGGGTTCATCTTCAGGGAAAGGTTTGAAAGTTTTGTAAAGGGTTTTTAAATTATACACGAACTCACATTTTATATTACTGTGGACCTCTTAGAACATTATATATACTCTCGCGATAGTGTGTTTTTCCCAATTATTATTATTATTATTCAGTAGATGAATCCTATTCCTATGAAACAAACCCACGTGGTATTATTATTATTATTATTATTATTATTATTATTATTATTATTATTATTATTATTATTATTATTATTATTATTCAGTAGACGAACCTCATTCATATGGAACAAGCTCACAGGTACTATTAACTTTAAATTATCTATTATTATTATTATTATTATTATTATTATTATTATTATTATTATTATTAGTCTCAGAATCAAAAACCAATTTGCAATATCAAAACAAACGGGAAAATGAACAAACATTAGTGAAAGCGGGGAAAGCAAACGCTCGTGAAGGAGAAAGCACAGGAAACAGAAGACAAAGAGAAAGGAAAAAGAAAGGAGAAAAGAGAAGAGAAAGGAAATGAGAAAGTATTGAATCAAAAGGAAGTATGTCACGATCAAACACGAGGCGTAACTATTGTAAGGCAGAGAGAGAGAGAGAGAGAATCACGTCAATTTTCCCTATTGCTTACTGGTTGTTTCAGAGAGAGAGCGAGAGAGAGAATCATGTAATCTTCTCACCTGCTGTACTGGTTTGTTCCTTGACAAAAGAGAGAGAGAGAGAGAGAGAGAGAGAGAGAGAGAGAAACTCTGAATACTGAACGAAGATAAAACTACATCTCATTATATTATTATTATTATTATTTTATTATTATTATTATTATCAATTATTATTTAGACCTTCAAATCGCACCTTGCCAAACTAATAAATTCCAACACCTGCTTTTCCCTTCTATAGCATCATAATCGCAACCCTTCCCGATCCGGAAAGACTGAAGGAGAAAGTCTTAAGTAAAGGATTTTCTGTCACGTCACACCATTCATGTCATCTCCTTCCCATATCATCTCAAATGGCGTCATGTCGGTCGTTAGGAGACTGAGGCCACCTCTTTCTGGAGTAAAGCGTTCGGTGGAGTTTGTGTAAAATGTGGGGTTTATTCAGTGAAAAATGGAAGGTTAGCATTTTGAAAATTGCCTCATGAGTTTGTGTAAATATACAGTGCATTTATTGTAGAAAAAATTAAATTATTAAAAATATTCTTGAAAGTAATTTATTCTCGTGTAAATGTGGGGTTTATTTACTATAAAAAGGAAGGTTAACATTTTGATAAATGCCTCGTGAGTTTGTGTAAATATACAGTGTATTTATTGTAGAAATAATTAAATGTTTAAAAATACTCTTGAAACTAATCTAATCTTGTGTAAAATGTAGGGCTTATTTAATGTAAAATAGAAGGTTAGCATTTTGAAAATTGCCTCAAGAGTTTGTGTAAAAATACAATGCATTTATCGTAGAAATAATTAAATGATTAAACATATTCTTGAAAGTAATTCATTCTCGTGTAAAATGTGGAGATTATTACTGTAAAATGGAAGGTTGCCATTTTTATAAGTACCTCATGAGTTTGTCAAAATACAGTGTACATATTGTGGAAAAAAAATGATTTATTAAAAATATTCTTGAAAGTATTTTATTCTCGTGTAAAATGTAGAGTTTATTTAGTGTAAAATGGAAGGGTTCGAGGATTTTGATAAATGCCTCATGAGTGTGTAGAAACAGTGTATTTATCGTAGAAATAATGAAATGATTAAACATATTCTTGAAAGTAATTCATTCTCGTGTAAATGTGAGTATTTATTTACTGTGAAAAATTAGGGTTCTCAAAATATCTTTAAAAATCCTCCATTATTGCATAAATGTGTTGCGTTTTTATTTTCTAAAATAGAAAGATTATAAATATATCGTGAAATACTTCGAACGTGTGCAAATATGATGCGTATTTACAGTACAAAAAATTCAAATGATCAAAATGCATTGAAAAGTACTTAATTTTTTCCTGTAAATCTAATCTTTTACTGTAAAAATTTACAAAATTAAAAATATCATTAAATGAACTTCATTTGTTTGTGTAATGGCCTGTGTATTTACTGTATATAAAAACATACAAAAAAGGTCAAAATATATCTCTTAATCTTCAGGTGGACAATCTTTTATAGTTAAGCTCAAGAAGTTGGACAGCCAACTGGGAAAGTGAACAAGTTAACATACCAAAATCAAATGGGGAAAAAAGATGCCAGAGAAGCCACTGGAAAAAAAAAAAACTTCAGAACCGCCTACAGTACTCCGCACAGGGTACACTGTAGACAGTACAGTGTCTCGCCTTGAAGAGCCCTTCTCTCGAGCTGGCCGAGACGGACCGAGAGAAGGAAACGGCCCCCTGCCCCCACCCCTAACCCCGCCTCTTGGCTTGAAGTAGCCAGGTAAGAGAATAAGGACTACTCGGCTGAAAAGCAGTAATATTAGGAGTCCTTGGCTCTTAGTAGGGTTCCCTGGCTCCCATTGGGAGTCCTTGGCTCTCCTCGGCTCCTGAGAGGTCCTGATCTGATGCCTGAGGACCCGAGGGAAGAGGACCCACGAAATTGTTTGACAGCGGGAGAGTGCAGTTACGCAAGGAGTCTTGAGGATTATCGATTGAATTGTAAATCTTAGAATGGACATCACATAATAATAATAATAATAATAATAATAATAATAATAATAATAATAATAATAATAGTATGCAGTATGGTGTTTTTACGTTGCAAGGAACCAGGGGCTATTCAGCAACGGGACCAACGGCTTTAGGTGACTTCCGAACCACGTCGATAGTGAACTTCTATCACCAGAAATACACATCTCTCACCCCTCAGTGGAATGCCCGAGAGTCGAACTCAAAGGCACCGAGGTGGCAGGCCACGTAGGCGCTCTAATAATAATAATAATAATATAATAATAATAATAATAATAATAAGGCAAAAAATGGATAAGTATCAAGACCTGAAAATATAAATAAGAAGGATATGGGATATGCCAGTGGAAATTGTACCAACCCATAATATGGATTCTAGGCGCGATCTCAAGATCTCTGACAAGAATATTGGAAAAGCTAGAGGCTGAAGTAGCTCCAGGACTCGTGCAGAGGAGTGTGCTACTGGAACAATCGCACACAGTGAGAAAAGTGATGGACTCCTAAGGAGTCAGGATGCAACCCGGAATCCTCTCCCCACCCCCACACTATAAGTACCACCCAGTCGAATTGGAGGGTTGTGATAGACAAAAAATAAATAAATAAGAAAAATAAAATCACATAATAATAATAATAATTAGTAATATGAACGTAGATAAAACGGTACGAAACTTACCAATCAAGACAAGGATTGCAATATGCTTATATAAACAGTCGCATCAATTATTTAAAGGAAGCGATGGTCAACGGCGCTTCAAATAGGTATTAACAATATCAGTAATAATGTGATGAGGGCCGTTAAATGAAAGCATAAAAAATAACATTTGTTCTATGAATAGGAAGCGATGTGAACACCGCTTCAGATTACTATTACAACCTCAAAGACAATTCGACGGAGACTTAAATAAAAGCATAAAAAAATAACAGTTGTTCTCTGAATAGGAAGCGATGGTGAACAGCGCTTCAAGTTAGTATTAGAGCCTCAATAATACAATGAAGACCCTTAAAAGTGAAAGTCTTGAAAAAATACATATAAATACATTTGTATAGAGACAAACACCCACATGAACTCTCAGTTAGATCTATAATTCAACGTTCCAGGATGATACATAAGTGAAAGTGGCTTACGGGCCTGGAAAGCAGAATTGCATAAACAATCTCTCTCTCTCTCTCTCTCTCTCTCTCTCTCTCAAATTAGTGACTTATTACTATACATTAAGATTCTGAAGGCAAAATTGAAAGGATCCCTCTGTCTCTGTCTCTCTCTATCAAATTAGTGACTTATTACTATACATTAAGATTCTTAAGGCAAAACTGAAAGGATCTCTCTGTCTCAGTCTCTCTCGCTCTCTCTAAAATCAGTGACATTACTACAATAAGATTCTTCACGCAATGTTGAAAGAATCTCTCTCTCTCTCTCTCTCTCTCTCTATCAGATCAGTGAGTTATAGCTACATTAAGATACTTAAATTCAATGTTGAAAGGTTCTCTCTCTCTCTCTCTCTCTCTCTCTCTCTCTCTCTCTCTCTTTAAAATCAGTGACTTGGTACTCTCTCTCTCTCTCTCTCTTTTAAATGAGTGACTTATTATTACTCTTTCTTCCTCTCTCTCAAATCAGTGAGTTATTACTACATCAAGATACTTGAATTCAATGTTGAAAGGTTTTTCCTCTCTCTCTCTCTCTCTTTAAAATCAGTGACCTATTACTACTCTCTCTCTCTCTCTCTCTCTCTCTCTCTCTCTCTCTCTCTCTCTCTCTCTCTCTCTCGCACATACAAACTCAAGCTATCGGCAAAAATCAAGATAAGCAAAACTAGTCTATCAGCTTCATTCGCCAAGATAAGTCTTGTGGTCCCAACTTTTTCGTAACACCCACGATCCAGTTGACGGGATCGAGCGAGACAGGCAGAAGTTGTCGTTTTCAGAGCGACAAACTTGATTTTTAGGAGAAACGGCGCTTTAACACTGGCACTTCGGCGGCACTGTAAAACATAATTCTCTCTCTTGAGACTTCAAGTCTAAGGATGTTTCGTCGGCAGCTTCAGTCATGATCAGCGAAGCTATGCAGGAACATCTGTGCCTCTCTTATGAAATATGATTATTAAGTTGTGAAGCTACTTTTGAATTTATTTTGTGTTATAAAACAATTTTATCTCAGTATCATTTCTTTGTTGACATTCATTTTTAGCTTTGAGTGTTATAAAACAATTTCATCTCAGTAACATTTCTTTGTTGACATTCATTTTTAACTTTTCTTTCCATGATATCTTTCAGATTCTTTTACCAGATCACCAACTATTACTATCGTCTGCAAACAAAAGTCACATCAAGCTCCAATAAACCTTTTTTTCGCCCCTCGGATTTGCATCTTCAACTACAGTCCTTTCTATTAATTATTGCATCCATACAAATAGCCAATCGCCATGGAAACTTAACTTTTACAGCAAACCAGTCACTCTCCCCCTAGCATATATATTCTCACACATAATGAATTTATACCATATGATTTTGTAATTGGTCTCAGCATATTAACTTTCACATAATATATATATATATATATAATATATATATATATATATATATATATATATATAAATATATATATATATAAATATATATATATATATATATATAATACATATATAATATATATAGATTATATATTTCTAATTAAAAGTTTTGGGTCAATGAAATCATTTCATATCTACATTCTCAAGCTTCCTACACAACTATTATATTACTATTTATTACAAAACCTGTATACAGAGAAACGGACAGAATAATCAAGGTACAATCAGCTATGATAACAATGTAGAAACCAACACAAAAAAATAAATAAATAAACTTATGCAAGAACACACAATCAGCCTTCCCATAGCAAAACACCACGTAAAAGGGGCGACACCCTCTCTTTTCCTCAGCACACAATCGGACACCATCCTTGAAGACGGGGAGCTAATTCGAGCTGATTTAGCGACACCAGCGCATTTTTACGCTCTGACGACACACACGGGGAGAAACAATACCACAAGTCTTTCTTCCTCGGGCTTGGTATATTCAACGGGGGCGACCTCTCTTGCCATTGTGAGAAACAACACGACAACAGACGCACGAAAAACCGCAGCTTAAGAACAGGGGATCAGCCGGGCCAAGGATGAGTGAGGGGAGGAGGAGATACAGTCTTATTATTATTATTATTAATTATTACAATAAACCCTATTCATATGGAACACGCCCACCCCAGGGGCCACAGGCTTAATATTCAAGCTTCCAAAGAATATGGTTTCCATTTGAAGGAAATTATTATTATTATTATTATTATAATGAACCCTTTTAATGTGGAACAAGCCCACCACAGGAGCCACTGGCTTGAAATTCAGGCTTCCAAAGAATATGGTGTTCACGAGGAAAAAGTAAGATGAGGTAAAGGAAAATAAAGAGATCTCACTTATAAATTAATTAATTAATAATTAAATAAAAAATGTTTTCCCAATTCTACAAATCCTGAGTGAAAATCATTAGCTCAAGTGCCAATTCATCATCCAGAATTCTATAGCCTTCCTCTGTACTCCTGAACCATGACCTAGCCTCTTTCCAAGTGGATGAAGTCAATTTAAGACCCATTCTTTTCTAGAGACCGAATTCTGTACACTTCTTCTGTACTCCTGAATTATAAACCTAGCCTCTCTCCAAGTGGATTAAGTCATTTAAAGACTCATTCACTTCCAGAATCCAGAAATCTTTAACCTTCCTCTGTACTCCTGAATCATGAACCTAGCCTCTCTCCAAATGGATTAAGTCACTTAAAGACTCATTCACTTCCAGAATCCAGAAATCTTCAACTTCCTCTGTACTCCTGATTCATGACCTGGCCTCTCTCCAAGTGGATCAGGGCACTTTAAGACTCATTCACGTCCAGAATCCGGAAATCTGTAATCTTCCTCTGTACTCCTGATTCATGACCTGGCCTCTGCATGTAGATTCAGTCACTTAAAAGCTCGTTCACTTCCAGAATCTGGAATTCTGTAAACTGCTTCTGTACTCTTGAATCATGAAACTAGCCATCACTTGAAAACACATTTCTCTTAGAACCCGGCATTTAGGGGCAGTCTAGGTCATTCTCTAAAGCATAAACTCTTAACTAGAAGCCAGCAAAGGGAAGAGACGACATCGAATATATATATATATATATATATATATATATATATATATATATATATATATATATATATATATATGTATATATATATATATATAGATATATATATATATATATATATATATATATATATTATATATATATATATATATATATATGTACAGTGATGATAAAGACTGAATTGATTAAAGGTTGAATATTAAAGGTTACGATTCGTGACCTCTGTAATTGCGTCGCCTACCTCGACTACCTTCGATCTATCGGGGAGAGAGAGAGAGAGAGAGAGAGAGAGAGAGAGAGAGAGAGAGGAATATGGCACTCTTGCGTCACTCCCTGGATTACCTCCTGTTTATTCGAGAGAGAGAGAGAGAGAGAGAGAGAGAGAGAGAGAGAGAGAGAGAGAAGAGCGCGCAGTTTCCATTTAATCAAACAAAGCTTCCGTTTGTAATAACTCGCAATGAAAAATCGCGCCATCAGCAACCGGAGATAAAAGGTACAATTAAATCGTAGCGCATAACGACATCTCACTGCCAATTACGCATGTGGCAATTGTGGGAAGGAAGCACGACCGGAGAGGAAAAAGTTCAAGGAGAGAGAGAGGAGAGAGAGAGAGAGAGAGAGAGAGAGAGAGTTTTCTTTATTCTAGCACCAAGTTACATGAAACTTTAAATTTACATTATAAACATTTTTTGAAAGAATGTGGAACATGTTTGAATTCTTCGTGAGAGAGAGAGAGAGAGTTGCTGATCGCGTTCCAGAACAAAGTCAAAATAGTTAAGTACTTCACTTCTGGAAACTTCAAACCTTTTTTTTCCGAGAATCTCTCAACTTTCTTGGTCGAACATCAATCAAATCTGGCTCCTTCTCCTCGACCATAACCAAATCTGACTTATCGACATGGCTCACGCGAGCCAGGAATGGCTCCTGAAGGATGACGTTATGCTCGAATGAAAAGTGAAGGGTCAAAACTCGCATCAGCTCAGTATTAATACATAAACACGCATTCTTGCCTGACCGTGTCGAATATACGAACGTGAATTGCGAGCGTGAATGGTGAGGGTACGTCAATACTGCAACACGTCACAGACATGTCGACAGCTTATTGACAACACCTCCCAAACGTGTCGACAACTTACTGACAACACGTCCCAAACATGTCGACAACTTATTGAAAATAGTCAAAATATGTAGGATACAAGTCCATGGACATAACGGTAGCCCCGGCCAGTGCTTCAAACGATTATTATCCAGCGTTTTGCCCATGGTTTGTTTTATGTATGCAACAAGTTCTCAACACGTTTATGACATCTTTTATT
>NC_087216.1:26398978-26411478 GCF_015104395.2 Macrobrachium nipponense | reverse complement strand
GAGAGAGAGAGGTCACAGTCAGTCAGTCAGTCACTCAGCCAGCCAGTCGGAGGCAGGAGTCGAACGGAAGTCGCTATCCAAATACCACCTCCCGAATCTATTTCCGTCCACCTTTATCTCCTCCTCCGGATGTCTCCCTCCCTCCCCCCGTCTCTCCTGTCTCTAGAGGCTGCTAGACAGACGAAGACGTCGACGTCGACGACAGAAGAAGCCGCCCCTAGACCCCAGAAAGGTTCTTTCCCACACAGAAACCACAAACACACACACACACACACACACACACACACACACACACACCAACCCATAGGGCATTTTCCACGCTTAAGTCACGCCCCCAAAATACCCTCCCGTTTATCGGGATGATTTGGGTGGAAATGCGAGAGGGACTTGGCTTCAGTTTCGTGTCGATCAGAATTTATTAGAGAGAGAGAGAGAGAGAGAGAGAGAGAGAGAGAGAGAGAGAGAGAGAGAGAGTGGTTTAAACAAACAGACCAACTCTTATATGGCAATGAGAGAGAGGTTCAAACGGACCAACCTCTTATAGCAATGAGAGAGAGAGAGAAAACCCATCAACTCTTGCGCAATGAGAAAGAGAGATTCAGTCATCACGATCCAGCTCTCATGTAATGAATAACGAACGTGGAGAGAGAGAGAGAGAGAGAGAGAGAGAGAGAGAGAGAGAGAGAGAGAGAGAGAGAGAGAGAGAGAGAGAGATCTGTCACGCAAGCACTCTGACTTCTCAATTACTTTCACAAGTATACTCCTTTCTAAGTTTCTTAACGAATTGGTCTCGTTTTTGACAGCATGACAACCGTGCAGTTCATCCTTACGGATATAATAAATCTTCTATATAAGATTTTCTGTCATCTCTCAAGATGGATGGGTGGGGGTGGGGGATAGATAGGGGGAAGGGTGTATGGATGGGTGGGGTGTACAAGGTATCCGTGACAGAGGTCATCCCACAGGGCTAAGAAGGTCATCTAAGGTCATGCTGGAAGAATTGAAACACAAGTCTGAAGTAAAAACTAAAAAATAAAATCTAATTTTATATTTTTCAAATGAGATATGAGAATCATAATTATCATTATAGCTAAAAAATATGTTAGCAATTTAACATCATCTTTACACTAAAATGATGAATTAAAACAAAAACGCGCACACACATATAATATATATATATATATATATAATATATATATATATATATATATATATATATATATATATACATCATATATACACACTACACACACACCCACACACATATGTTATATATATATATATATATATATATATATATATATATTATATATATATAGTTTATATTTGTAGCCTCATTATTATCATTATTATTATTACTATTATATTACAGCTGTTAGAAATTTTGACATGTTTTTATTTAAATAATTAATTACAGATATATATATATATATATATATATATATATAGATATATATATATATCTATATCTATATCAAACAAAGGACATTCGTAGCATTATTGTTAGTTATTATTATTATTATTATTATTATTTTTTTTTTTTTTTTTTTTTTTTTTTTTTTTTTTTTTTTTTTTTTTTTTTTTGTTTTTTTTTTTTTTTTTTTTTTTTTTTTTTTTTTTTTTTTTTTTTTTTTTTTTTTTTTTTTTTTGCTCTATCACAGTCCTCCTTAATTTCGACTGGGTGGTATTTATAGTGTGGGGTTCCAGCTGCATCCTGCCTCCTTAGGAGTCCATCACTCTTCTTACTATGTGTGCCGTTTCTAGATCACACTCTTTTTTCTGCATGAGTCCTGGAGCTACTTCAGCCTCTAGTCTAGATTCCTTTTTCAGGGATTTGGGATCGTGCCTAGTGCTCCTATGATTATGGGTACGATTTCCCCACTGGCATATCCCATATCCTTCTTATTTCTATTTTCAGATCTTGATACTTATCCGCAATTTTTTTTCCCTCTCTTTCTCTCAACTCTGGTTTGTCCCCCATGGTATTGCGACCATCAATGAGTGATACTTTCTTCTTGACCTTGTCATCAACGTCACGTCTGGTCTGTTTTGCACGTATCACCCGCCTATCCGTTCTGATATCATAGTCCCAGAGGATCTTTGCCGCCTGATCGTTTTTTCTATCACATCCTTCAGGGTTTGTGCTTCGTAACCACTTATTACTGCAAGGGTACTGATGTTTCTTGCACAGGCTCCAGTGGAGGGCTTTTTGCTACTGAAGTCATGCCTCTTTTTTGTACTGGTTCTGTGCAAGTGCCGGGCATTCACTTGCTTCTATGTGGTTTAATGGTTTCACTTTTCGTATTGCACTTCCTACATATGGGAGATGTTTTATTTCCGTCTATCGTACTTTGAACATATCTTGGTTCTTTAGGGCCTGATCTTGTGCCGCCGCTGTTATCATTCCTTCAGTTTTTCCTTCTTTAGCTCTCCCCTCTGTTAGCCATTGCCAATTGTCATCGCTGGCTAGTTTCTTTAGGTCTGTCTCATGTATTGTCCGTGCATTGGCTTGTGTGTGCCAGTTCCTCGTTTCTTTCTGTCTTTCTCCTGTCTCTGTATTTCTTTCTGGGTCCTTCGTCTGCTTTTATTATCCTCTTCTTCCCATGCACTCTTTAGCCACTCGTCTTCACTAGTTTTCAGATCTTGCCCCAGTGCTCTGTTTTCCCGATGTTGACCGCAAGTCCTCTATACTTTAGTAGTCCCTCCTCTCCTTCCTTTCGTGTTATGTATATTCTGTCCGTATTTGCTCTTGGTGTAGTGCTTTGTGTATTGGTCATATGTCTCCTGGTTTTCTGAATCTATGCTGCGGAGTTCTGCCTTCGTCCATTCGACTATTCCTCCTCGCTGTATCTGATTACTGGTGGGGGGGCACTGCCCATGGGTGTTTATGGGGGGGGCTTTATCATATTTCCGGCGGTTGAGTTTTGACTTTGAGTATCGCCTTGAGTCCTCTGCATATATTCTTTCCTGATCGTGTCCTTCTTATCTCTTTGGTGTTTTTTTTGTTTTATCTCTCCCCCTTCCATTATTCCCGGTATTTGTAATCCTGTCTCATCTATGTGTTTGATGTTGCTCCCATCTGGTAGCTTTATCCCTTCAGTTCTCGTTACTTTTGCCTTTTTGTATGTTGACTAAGGCGCATTTTCTATTCCAAACTTCCATCCTGATGTCCCCAGATACAATCCTTACAGTCTGGATTAGGGTATCTATTTCCTTGATGCTCTTACCATACGCTTGATGTCGTCCATGAACATCAGATGGTTGATTCTGTTGCCTCTTTTCTTGAGTTGGTACCTCGGCATCCATCTTCTGTAGTACTTTTGTCATGGGATCATGGCTACTACGAAAGAGTAGTGGGGGACAGTGAGGTCGCCCTGAAGATTCCCTCTCCTGATATTAACCTCTTGCTAGTCTTATTCCAGAGCTTGTAAGTATTGTATTCCAGTTGCGCATTGTATTTTTGAGGAAGCTGATGGTATTTTTTCCTCTGCCCCATATATTTTTCAGCATTCTATTATTCCATGTGTGTGGTATCATTATTATTATTAATTATTATTATTAAGATTATTATTATTATTATTTTTATTAACTACTACTTTGTCACACGACCAGCAAAAACGATCCCAAAACAAAGCAAAAAAAAAACTGAACGGTTGTTCCCTTTAAATGTCAAAACCCATGCAAACCCATTTGTGGTATCACTGACTCGATAACGACGTAAAGAAAATAATAATATATTTTATTTTATATATATTATAATATATATATCTATATATATATATATATATATATATATATGTACATCATATAAGTAGATACAATTTATACATATGTATACATATTTATACATATGTATATGACTGGGGGGGTCAAAATGTTCTGTTACAAACAAAATTCCACCCCTTGAAAAAAAGGAGCCCATAAAAACAAAGCCAAATAAATATAGAAAGTTAAGTCCCTATATTTCAGACTGCTCTCTCTCTCTCGTCTCTCTCTCTCTCTAGGTAGGTAGTTGAATGAGAAAAGTTTACAGAAAAAGGGCGGTATATTTAGTATACCATGAGATCCATCCACAGGTAGCCGCCGTTTTACTAAGTCACCCCCCGCCGCTGATCATTTTCTCTTTAATCTTCTTACGCGTTGGTCGAAGGAAGATTTGATCTAAATTTATATACACTATATATATATATATATATATATATATATATATATATATATATATATATATATATATATATATATATATACTCGTAGCCTTATGCCAGGGCAGAGAGAGTAACCAGGGTTCTAAGAATGTACCTTAGATGATGATGTAGCAGCAGGAGGGAAGGGGGAGAGAAGGAAGGAGTGAGGAGGAGGGTGGGATGGGGTAATTAGGGAAAGGGGGTTGGGGTGGGGGGTGGGGTGAGAGGGGGGAGGGGCGACTACGAGCGTGAAACGCCGCCGCCGGCGGCGGTATCGGTGAGTGCAACAGTGCGCCAGTGGTGTCGCGATACGGCCTGTCCTCCCGTTCTTCCGCTAATCCCTCCCCCCACCTCCCCATATTCCGTCTCCTCTCTATACCCCTCTGCCCATTTCATCGACCTTCCTCTCACACCCCTCATCCTCTACCCTCTTCCTCTATCTCACCCCTCCTCTAATTCCGTCTCGCCTCTCTATCTCTATCTCACACCCATATCCCAATCTCTCTCTTCTCTCTCTCCGAAAGACAACCTTCTTTCTCATCACTTCCTAAAAAGCGACTGCTCTCTCTCTCTCTCTGCTTCGTTAACCCCATTTCTCTATCCCTCATAATACATACTAAGGACTCTCTCGACGAACTCTCTCTCTCTCTCCTACCCCCACCACCAGGTCACCCCCACTTAGCCAACCCACTTGAGCGCACCGGTATATATATTTTTTTTTTCTTTTTTTTATTTCGTGAAGACGAACACCCAATATTGTTCTAACGCATTTCCCCCCCACATACAACAAACGTCTCCGGCATTGAAAAGAATCTCGCCAACATCACAAGAGTCAAATTTACTTATTTCAAAGGGAAAATGAAGGGGTCTGATTCCAGCGCATATTGTTTATATAAACGTAAACAACAATATAAACAATCGGGCCTCTTGAAGTCATTGCACAGAGAGCCTAGCTGTATACAGTCCTCATCCCGTCTGCTTTCAGCTGCAGTCAAGTGGGAAAGTACAGCAAAAAGAGAGAGAGAGAGAGGAGAGAGAAGAGAGAGAGAGAGGAGAGAGAGAGAGGGAGAGAGAGAGAGAGAGGTCGTTAGCAAGCTAATTAGATACGTACGGTTTTATCATTGCTTTCTCAACAGGTGACTGCTACAAGAATGAACGCCATGAAGTATGCTTCAGAGAGAGAGAGAGAGAGAGAGAGAGAGAGAGAGAGAGAGAGAGAGAGAGAGAGAGAGAGAGAGAGTCATTAGATAAGGTTCTATCATTACTTTCATCAATAACTCGTTGATACAAGAATTAACCCCATGAAGTACGTTTGAGAGAGAGAGAGAGAGAGAGAGAGAGAGAGAGAGAGAGAGAAATTGAAACAGGGTAATTAGAAGTTTTTATTATTTTCTTAGCAAGTCATTGCTACAAAAATCAACGCCATGAAGGTTTTTTTTGAGAGAGAGAGAGAGAGAGATTCAGTCATCATTTTTTAGCGTGAAGACGAAAAATATTAAAATCTCTAAACGAGCAATATTTTTTACTTAATTATATCAGCATATATATATATATACTATATATATATACTATATACTACATATATACATATATAATATATTCTCGGGTCCTATACCTTAAATAACTCCGATACTGCATTTAAGCAACATTTCCTTGCACGAACACACAGTCTCACACCTACACAAACACAAAATTGTGCAAGAAATTACTGAAGGCGTTCAGCCAATGGATGCTGATTGAGCTCAAGTGGGTCTTTGACTGATTTCATGTATCAGAATATCATCTCCTTTTTCAAATGAATCCTATTGGTCAATTCCGAGGTCAGAATGCGTTGCCACGGTAACATCTCCAGCTCGCCCAGACAAACACTTTTATTTCATTTCCGATTTATTTTGTGACCCTGGTTCTCTCTCGCTCTCTCTCTCTCATAAACAGGAGACAGACTAGAAATTGAAGGATGGTCGAATCCGTATATATATTTTTACTCTCTCTCTCTCTCTCTCTCTCTATCTATCTCTCAAAAACAGAATGCTGATCAGGAAATGATCCAAGAGTAGCCCCCCCCTCCCCTCTCTCTCTCTCTCTCGTGTCAAAGCTACAGCTATTAGTACTTTGATCAAGCACTAGATATAATAATGTTAAACATAACGACAGGAAAAAAAGTTAAAACTCTTAATATAACGATGAGATGCTCTCCTCTCTTAAAAGCTTTTCTCTCGGTGACCTTATAAGGGCAAATCTACCGCCGACACGACTACTACGTCAATGAGTGTGTGTGAAGGCAGCATCCTTACGTAATCTGGTAATGAAAGCAGCTGAGTAAGAGAAGGAGAGATAAGAGAAGGAGAGATGAAAAAGAGAGAGAGAGGGTGTTTCTGATTGCAAAACGGCAATCATACGGACGACTGATTTCGTCATAATTGCAAGAGAAGACGAAGAAGTTGCAATGTCCCGGATGTGGTAATAATTCAATGTGTTGTACGAGACACAAATAAGAATAAATGTGGTATTATAAGTATATACATATATTTATTTTCTATATTATAAAAATATAATATATATATTACACATATATGTACTCTTGATATATATAGAATATATATATATATTATATATACATATATTTATCATATATATATTATATATATGTCAGAGAGAGAGAGAGAGAGAGAGAGAGAGAGAGAGAGAGAGAGAGAGAGAGAGAGAGAGCATGACGATCCGAGCGCCGTGAAAATTGAAAATGCAAAAATCAATTTTGGACCTTACAAATTAGACTATACTCCCCCCCCCCCCCACCTCCGCCCCTTTCGGGTTAAAACCATCCATCAGATAGCCTCTCTCTCTCTCTCTCTCTCTCCCTGATGGCCCCAGCAGACAGAGCACGCCCGGTGTCGTGCAGGAAGGTCAAAATATCGGGCGATCTCTATCCGCCGCTATAAATAATAAATAAATAATGCACGGTCACGCGCCTGCGCAGGAAGAGACTCGGGTCACGCTTATCACTCGCTATACAATTTCCCCACCTATTCGACCACGTCAAGATGGTGATGCGATGCTCAAGGTGTGAGTCACGCGGTGCACTGTGGTCGTCTACCACCACCACCTCTAGCAGCTGCTGTAAGGCTTTCTGGCCTTTGATTTTTCGTTGTTATTATTATTATTATTATCATTATTATTATTATTATTATTATTATTATTACCACTTATTCTGGGTCCTGATTTATATCTAAAACATCTGGTTATTTGTAGTTTTAGTCATTTATATGACAATATATGTGTGCGTATATATACATACATACATACATACATACTACATACATACTATACATAACATATATATATATAATATATATATATATATATATATATAGTATATATATATATATATATATCTATATAAAATATCAAACGTAATATATCCGACGTAGCACGGAGGAACACGTACTTCAGAATATCCTTAAATCCACGGTAGAAAGATGAGTGAAACTGAAGACTTTGAACAAGTATTTTCGTAGTTTATTTCTACACATTCTCAAGCTCACACTGCATCAAGGAGAGGTTGACAGGCTTATTTATACAAAGGGAGGACTGGGTTACAGTATTGTTAATCTTAGCAGAGTATTCTTTGGGCAAAAAAGAACCTCAGCTGAAAGTTCTTTGGGCAAAAGAGACACGGGAAGAGGGTCAAGAGCTAAACCAGGGTGGAGTTTTTATATTCCGCGTTGAAAGTGGCTTCATTAAAAATGGACGCCACCAGATTCCTTCCCCAATAAAACACCAGTTTTGTCCACTTCAAAAATCCCCAATCAGACCCACTGGGCCCAAAATTCTGATTAAAAACCACCCGAAAATAGCCTAAATATAAAAAAAGTTAAAACACACCACCAGTAGAGCAACCATTTGGTAAAAACTCGTATGTTGAAAAAAACTCCCCAAAAGAGTAAATAAAAAAAACTGGTAAAAATCTCTCTAATCCAACGACCATCACGAACCTGTGGTGGTACTTGGGCACCATTCCGTGACAGGTCATCAATGAGATAACTTATAGAAGAGGCACTGCTACCACCACCACTATTACTACTACGACGGTGCCACTGGGGGTTACATAGGAGCACCAGCTGAGGAGCCGACTGGAATGAGTGAGTTCTTAACTCATGAAGTTGGATGACTTTTTAACTAACTTCATTCGACGTATTTTGAACTTCGTTTTGGATTAACCTGGACTGAAATGGATGGCTTTTTAACTTCATTGGATGACTGTAACTTCATCTGAGAACTTCCACTTCTTCAAATGGCACCTATAATAAACTTCCTTATAATAATGATGACCCATCTCTCTCTCTCTCTCTCTCTCTCTCTCTCTCTCTCTCTCTCTCTCTCTCTCAGTACAGATAATATCGAGAAAGAACGTCTTTCTTCTTGTAGGTTTATCGAGACGAACCAAATACCTCCTTACAGAGAGAGAGAGAGAGAGAGAGGAGAGAGAGAGAGAGAGAGAGAGAGAGAGCAGCACATATTAGTGACGTTCCATAAAAAAAACAGGAGCAGAGTACTAATATAATAAGAAAAACTGATGCGCATAGTACAATATAACACATGACATAAGTCTTCAGTAGTAACGTACTATACAAAAGAGATGCATAGAGTAGTATCGTACCATTACAAAAGATGCACAAAATAGTACGTACCATAAAAATGCAGAAGCGCAGTAATAACGTAACACTAAAAACAATCATTTAGTTGTGACGTGACGTACCATAAAAAAGAAATAGTAACGAGTACTAACGTACCATTAAAAACATATCACATAGTAACGTACCGGAAAAAAACAGATGCGAAGAGTCGTACAATAACGTACCAAACAAAAACATACAAAAAACTTGTCCAGCAAGTTTTATATCTCAATTGCAAGACGTCCCGCACCCCTGGCCCGTTAATCCATGGCCCACACAACCCTCCCTCTTCCCTCTTCCTCACCTGTACGTATCAATGCCTCCCTTACACACCTGAGAGAGAGAGAGAGAGGAGAGAGGAGAGAGAGAGAGAGAGAGAGAGAATCTTTTCTAACTCGACTTAAAACAATACGCTTCACACTCCATAACTTGCGTTTGGGTGTAAATGGCCTCTTCGAGCGCGCTTGCGCGCATCATTCGAAGGGAAAGCTAGGAGAGAGACCAGAAAAGGTTTGTTTGGGATAGGAAAAAGCATGAGAGAGAGAGAGAGAGAGAGAGAGAGAGAGAGAGAGAGAGATTCTTTCCTCATGTTTGTAAATATCTATTTACGTTTATTTTTCCCAATTTGTTCACTTTGAATATTAATAATCAAATTAAGATGACGAAGGTAAATAAGGAAGTATTAACTAAAAGGCTGTACGTCAGAAGGTTAATCATTTAGAACTGACTAAGCAAACATACCATTACTCAATAAGGATGTGATGAGTAGATGGATAAGAATTTAGGAACAAATCCTCAACACTGGAGTGCCCAATGGTATCCTTTCACCACCCAAAAAAATATCATAAAACAAATCAAAATCAATAACTTGAAAAAAAAACCACATTCACAATTCTTGGCATACTAAATGTTTATTATTTACCCCTCCCAAAAAGTATTATAAAACAAATCATCAAAAGAAAAACTCGTGGGGTACCAAATGGTCTTCTTTTACCCCGTCCAGAAAAATATTCTAAGATTAATCACCATTAACACATGAAAAAAATGCCTATTCAAAACTCGCGGGGTGTCAAACATTATAAAATATTCTATAATTATAAATTATAAAACAAATTAGCAACAACAACAATAACAAAAACAACACGCACACAAAAAGGCTATCCACAACTCTCACGGTTGTTCGAGAACAATGCGCAGGCTGCCATGAAAACAATCTCATGAGTCATTTCGTCCAACCGAAGCTGGCCTGACTGACCTATCCCCACCCCTACCCCTCCTCCCTCTTACCTGTACCTCCTCACCTGCGCGAGGAGCTACCCAGGCTACGTCAAAACGTGCCTGTTACACCTCGGCAGGTATTTACTCATTTAGACATGCCAAGAGGCGAGGATGAAGACTCAACTATCCCGAGGGAGACTCCGCTAACCTACATAATCGAGTGTAGACTCTTTAGAGACTTGCGTTCAGTGGTAGGCTTTACGTAGCCTCGCCATGTCAAGGCATACTCCAGGCTTCTAATGAGTCTACTCCAGCTTCGATGACGTGTCTACTCCAGCCTCATAATGATACGTTCACTCCATTATCATAATGACACCTATTCCAGCTTCGGTGGTACCGTACTGTAGCCTCAAAATGACACGCCTACTCCAAGACTCATAATGACATCTACTCCAGACTCATAATGACATCTACTCCAGGCCCATAATGACAGCAACTCCAGACTCATAATGACAAACCTACTCTAGACTCATAATGACACTCCTACTCCATCCCCAGAATGACACGCTTATTCCAACCTCATAATGACACCATATTCCAGCTAAAATGACAAATATACTCCATCCAGCCACATATGACATGCCTACCCCAGCCTCATAATGACATGCATACGCCAGCCATATAATGACACCGTACCTCCAGCCTCATCATGACACCGAACCTCCAGTCTCATAATGACACCGAACCTCCAGTCTCATAATGACACCGTACTCCAGCCATATAATGACACCGTAGCTACTACAGCTTCATAATGACGTCTACTCCAGCCATATAATGACACCGAACCTCCAGCCTCATAATGACACCGTAGCTACTACAGCTTCATAATGACGTCTACTCCAGCCATATAATGACACCGTACTCCAGCAATATAAAACACCGTACTCAAGCTATATAATGACACCATACTCCAATTACAACGCCACTCCTACGTCAGCCTCATTCACACCCATGACCCGGGACCTTACATAACAGCTCCTATGTGTTGATGATTCACCCCTAATGACAGAGGCCACCTCACACTAAATTAGGCTTCATGTAATCGCACTGGCCCCAATTTTTCAGATATCTGGTGAAATACGTCACCAGACTAAAAGCCCTCTGAGAGAGAGAGAGAGAGAGAGAGAGAGAGAGAGAGAGAGAGAGAGAGAGAGAGAGAGAGAAAATCACACTTGCTATGTTGACATCATCACCAACTTCTTGTTTGCAGAATGGAAAGACTGAATCGAAATTATTTGGGTAATAATAACCCCAGTGAGGTTACTCCCTTGGGTAACCAGCAACCCTATCCACCCCCATCCCCCAAATAAAGAATAACTATTGACCACGTGAGCAGTGTCATATCAAGTATCACTTGACCCTACTCAGCTTAAACCTATACCAACATTACCAGAATGAGTGGAGGTATTATTATTATTATTATTATCATTATTATTATCATCGTATTAAAAGAAAAATTAGGAGCCTATAAACTCTTCTGTAGCTGCATTAACTCAAATATGAACACTTTCTTTTACAGCAATAACAATTTATCAACACGCTTTTTATAACAGCAACAACAACGTATAGACACCTTCTCCATTACAGCTTTAACAACCTATAGACACACTTTCCATAGCACCAGTAACAACCTATAAAGACACTCTATAACAGCAATAACAACCTATATACACCATCTCCAGAGAAGCAATAACAACCTATAAACACCATCTCCACAGCACCAATAACAATCTGTAAACACCCTCTCTATAAATGCAATAACCTAAAAACACACTATATGTAACAGCAATAGCAACCTATAGGCACTATAAAACTTTCTATAACAGCAATAACAACCTATAAAAATACACCCTCACTATAAAAGCAATACAATTACCGGTAAACACTCTCTCTATAAAAGCAATAACCTATAAACACACTATAACAGCAACAACAACCTATGAACACTAAAAAAACAACTTACTACAATAGCAATAACCACCTATAAACACCCTCTCTATAAAAGCAATTACAACCTACATACACCCTCTCTATAAAAGCAATATAACAACCTATAAACACCCTCTCTATAAAAGCAATAACAACCTATAAACACCCTCTCCATAACAGCAATAGCAACCTATAAAACAGCAGCCTCCCCCGCCTTTTAAAAATGGCGTCGACCCGAACACCTGAGATAGCATCCAAAACCCAGTCTCAATTACTCGACACAGGGAACCAGGTAACCGACCCACTGCATCACCTGGGTAAACCAATCAACTTGGCCAAACCACCCCCCACCCGACCCCCTTACCCTCCCTGCCCAACAGCGTCAAAGGAAAACCGACCTAAAGACCGTGTAATTGTATAGTATCTTTGCCCCCTT
>NC_087216.1:26373978-26393978 GCF_015104395.2 Macrobrachium nipponense | reverse complement strand
GCTGTCACCTGTAAAACATGAAATAACAGAAATCCAAGACAATATCATCTGTAAACGGCCTAAGAAGGTAGAAAAACAGGAGCTGTCATCTTTAAACAGTAGAGAAAAAACAGGGGCTGCCATCTGTAAACAGCCAAGAAGAAAAAATAAAAAAAAACAGGGGACTGTTATCTTGTCAAAAAAAAGAAAAAAAAGGGGTTTGCCATCTGGTAAACAGCAGAGAAAAATGGGGGTGGGTTGTGTCAACCTGTAAATAGTAGATATAAGAGAGGATTTTAACTGTAAACAGCAAAAATAAGAGAGAATATCTGTAAATAGCACAAAAGAAAAAATTATAATCTATAAACAGCCGAGAAAACAGTGGCTGTCCTCTGTAAACAGCAGAATTAAGAGAGAATATAACCAGGAAACAACAGAAATACAAGAAAATATCATCCGTAAACAGCAGAAAAAAAAAAAAAAAAAAAAAGAGATGATCATCGATAAACAACAGATATTAAAGAGGCTGTCATCTGTAAACATGAAATAACAGAAATCCAAGAAAATATCATCTGTAAACGTCAGAAAAAACAGATGATCATTGGTAAACAACAGAAATAAGAGGTTGTCATCTGTAAACATTGGGGAAAAAACAGCTGGTCATCTGCATACAAGCAGAAATATATGAGAACATCGTCTTTAAGTAAATTCATGCAGAACTCTTCTACGTCATTTCAATCTGAAATCTTTTAAGTTCTCTCAATCTGCAATCTCAGTAGAAGCCCATGCAACATCGTCCCCTATAACCCAATCACAAATCCTACAGTAATTCCAAAACCTAAAAATCTTGACAAATCTCAAACCAAACAAAAAAAAATCGCTCTGTTTAAAAGCAAAATGAAAGCACTATAAGACCCCAATCTCGATCCGGGCCACCAAAACCCAGCAGAAGAATCACGACCAACTATCATTTAATAATATCTTATAATTAAGTACAACCCACTACTAAGCGCCTCAGTGGCGTATTTGGTATGGTATTGGCGTCCCACCTCGGTTGTCGCAAGTTCGATTCTCGGCCATTCCATTGAGGAGTGAGAGATGTGTATTTCTGGTGATAGAAGTTCACCCTCGACGTGGTTCGGAAGTCACGTCATGCCGTTGGTCCCGTTGCTGAATAACCACTGGTTCCATGCAACATAAAAACACCATACAAACAAACAAACAACCCACTACTGCTGCTCTGGCCATTCGTTTAACCCACATCGGGCGATATCTCACCCACCGAAAAAAAAAAATTACAGACGAAGAAAATGAACAGATTATGACTCGCTCAACCTACATCGGGCGATATCTCACACACCGAAAAAGTAAAAAAAAAAAAATAATTGCAGAATAAGTTTTTATAGGTTATTAAGCAAGGCAGCCGAGATGACAGGAGTCAATCATTTTGGGGAAACGGTTCCTCCTCCTCCTCCTCCTCAGGGCGTTCCACTTCTCACATCTAATTGGGAGAGAGAGAGAGAGTGAGAGGGACTCATTTTCTGAAATGACAGGTGGTTCCCGCTACTCCCTTCAAAGTAATCGTTTCTTTTATTACCTTGGCCGAGAGAAATTCGGCTGGACACGACGAGAACCATGCGGCCGCCCCTGCACTTGATAACGGTTAGGTTAATCTAATGTTAGGTTACGTTACGAACGATTTTAACGTTATCGGATAGCAAGATTCTCTCTCTCTCTCTCTCTCTTCTCTCTCTCTCTCTCTCTCTCTCTCTCTCGCTTTCCTTTTGGACCACATAAACCGTGTGAGAAGTAAGAAATATATATATATATATATATATATATAATATATATATATATATATATATACACACATTTATATATAAACCATTATATATATATGTGTGTGTGTGCGAGCATTTTTACTATATGTTACATAGTATATAAATATATACATAAATAAGGCATATATATACTTTTATATATATATAATATATATAATATATATATATATATATGTGGTGTGTGTGTGTGTGTGTGTGTACTTTTTACTATGTACATTATTATATATATAAATACACAAAGGCAGATAAAATACATTGTTATATATATATATACTATATATATATTATATATATATAATATATATATAGTATGTGTGTGTGTGTATTTTTACATGTACATATTATATATATAATACATAAAGAAAGATATATACATTTATGTATAAATTACATACATATATATATATATATACACACATGAACGGAACCACTCTTAACACTTTCCTACCCTACCCAAATCACAGACTGCACGCGACGCAGCGCAAAGGTTCCCACGCGATTTCAATAACACCGAACCGTTGTATAGTTGTACAGCAAGTTGTTCGGTTGGCTTAACACCACCTGGAATTGGGGAGGCTCACCGCAGCGCGTCCAGTATTCCAAGAATTACGGAGAGAGAGAGAGAGAGAGAGAGAGAGAGAGAGAGAGAGAGAGAGACGTAAGATATATCCTGGTAGGAAAATGACAGGGCAGAGAGATTTAAAGAAAATGTTTAATCTTGTAATACATAGAGACTATCGTCTTCCAACCAGAACGAATGCAAAAAAAAAAAAAAAAAAAAAAAAAACGATTACATCGTCGTTCTCACACGAAAAAAGAAAAAGAAAAATAAAAACAATAAACCCGACGACACACAAAAGCAAAACACACACACACACACACATATATATATATATATATATATATATATATATATATATATATATATATATATATATATATATATATATCTCAATAGATCCTCCACCCCTCACCCCCTCTCCCGCCCCCCCCCCGCCCCCCCCAAAAAAGAAAAAAAAAAAAAAACTCAACAGCAGGAATTCTCTAAAACGACACAGATAAACTAAACGACAAAGCTCGAATGAAAAAAAAAAACTATCGTTATATTCTTCTTCCTCTCTCTAAGTAAAAGGAAAAAATGCAAAAAGTTTCTCTAAAACAAGATAAAATCAAAACCGACGAAACTCGAAAACAAAATACCTATCTCCATCCTCATCCTCTCCTCTCAAATAAATAAATAAAAAATAAAAAAAATTCTTTTCATCCTCCTCTCCTCTCTCTCTCTCTCTCTCTCTCTCTAAGAAAAACAATAAATAAAAAAATCTGATCATTCTGCTCTCAAAATAAATAAATAAATAATGTTTACATCCTCCTCTCTCAAAAGTAAATAAATAATTAATTAATTAATTAATTAATAATAAATAAAATCTTTACATTCTCCTCTCTCAAAAACAAATAAAATTCTCTCTCAAAATAAATAAATAAATAATCTTTACATCCTTTCTCCTAAAAAAAAGATAAAATTCTTGACATCCTCCTCTCTCTCAAAAAAAAAGAAAATAAATAAATAAAAAACACACCACCAGGACACTCTAGCACACAAAAAACACGAGGATGCAAACCGCCCAGTGCATTATATTATACTACCCCAGACCCACAAACTCCCCTCCAAGATGAAGACGTCTGTAGGACACTTTCAACGAGCTTAAACGACGCCTTTCTGAGGAACTCTTGTTGACAGTTTGCGCTTGTGAAGCGGGCAAGAGGATGTCGACTTTTGTATATATATATATATATATATATATATAATATATATATATATATATATATATAGATATAAACTACGGTGATTTTTTTTGATTGGGGGCCCGGTTCGGGGGGATGTACATGAATTGTTATGAAGTGGGTTAGGGGACCAATGTTGTTGATTTAGTGTAATTGTTACTATTATTACTATATCATTATTTGAAAGGACACTTGTGCTTGAATTATTATAATGTGGGTAACGGGACAACTATTGTTGATTTGGTGTTATATTATTACTAATATTATTATTATTATTTGAAAGGACACTTGTACTTGAATTATTATAAAGTGGGTAACGGGACAACTATTGTTAACATGGGGTCATATTATTATTATTATTATTATTATTATTATCGTTTAAAATGAGTGATATATTCAAGGAATGAATCGAAAATTAAATTTTCACACAACGTCAATTGTTCTTATGTGAACGTGAGGATGCTAACAATATTAAGACGAGTGACCATATATATACATAAAGATACAGGTATATCATACAATCTCGACCACAATGGCGTGTTCTGCTGATCAGACAATTGCTTTAGTGTCATTTCGAACGAACCTATCAAAACCAATTCTATATATGAAATAAAGAAAAGAAAAGAAAAGAAAGGACAAGAGAGAGAAGAGAGAGGTTAACAAACCTAATCCTTATCATAGGCCTTCGTAAGCCTAATTGAAATTAGGGGAAATAGTTGCAAGAGACTAACTCCGGAGAGGAGAGAGAGAGAATAGAGAGAGAAAGGGAGAAGCGGAGTCCGAGGAGAGAGAGAGAGAGAGAGAGAGAGAGAGAGAGAGAGGGTAACAAACCTAAAATCCTTATCATAGGCTCTTCGTAGCCTATGAAATTAGGGAAATAGTTGCAAGAGACCAACTCCGAAGAGAGAGAGAGAGAGAGAGAGAGAAGGGAGTCATCTGACGAATAGAGGCACTTGTGAGGAGTTTAAAATTAGCCAAGAGAGTGCCAAGTGCCGCGAGAGATTTGGTGGGTCCTAAGCCCGCCCCCCCAACAAGCCACACCTTTTCCGAGATCGCTGCCCACCCACGCTGGTCAACAGGGCATTACAGCTGCTGATGCTACTACTACTACTACTCTCTCCTTCCTTTCCAACTCCTCCTGAGAGAAGAGGAGAGAGATGAGAGATGAGAGGAGAGCGAGAGAGACGAGAGAGAGAGAGAGAGAGAGAGAAGAGAGAAGGAGAGAGAGAGGGTAGGGCGATAGTAGTTTGGTCTGCATAGCCATTTTTAAACCTCTGACCTGTTTATATCTATATACTATATATATATCCTATATATATATATATATATATATATATATATATAATATATATATATATATCATCATCATCTCATCAGTAAGAATGAATGATTCCTGTTAAATTTACCCTCTATGCCTCTATGAAAAAAAAGAATAGGAAAAACTTTCTTTTTTTTTAAACTAGAAATATCTACAAAAAAGCAGGATGGAAATATCTTGTAAATACTGAAGAACCCTCCGAAATCACAAATACAAATAATCAATCATACGAAAAGTATAGAACTGTATTTCATAGATCTTAATTATACGCATTTAGTATGAACTGTTATGTCAATAATTTAACAAGACACGATATAAATATTTTAACCTGAAACTAAAATAAATTCAAGATTATTAACGTTATAACTTGTACAATTTAAAAGTATTTTTGAAGCAAAACAACCAGCAACTAAAACAGACAAAGGGAAATAAATTTAAATAAGGAAATAATTAAAAGACATTTGATGTAGAAAATCTAATAAGTGCAGAAACTAAAAATAAATATCGAATACTCACCTAGCTTAGCTATCTAGAAGCCCACTAACCGTGAGTTGAGAGAGAGAGAGAGAGAGAGAGAGAGAGAGAGAGAGAGAGAGAGAGAGAGAGAGGGGAGGGGGGGTTATCCCCAGTCTTTAAATAAACCGATGCTCACATGCCAGATACAAATTACTCCCAACATTTATAACGTAGTTTCTCTCTCTCTCTCTCTCTCTACCCACGGTTGATTTTCAAAAGCAATTCTCTCTTACATAGCTAGCTGGAAGTATAATATATATTTCTCTCTCTCTCTATATATATATATATATATATATATATATATATATATATATATATATATATATATATATATATATATAGATATATATATTGATATATATATATATATTATCTAAGAGAGAGAGATAAATATTATCCAATGCCACGTTCAAACCTTTCGATGCTGAATCACGTATGAACATCCTAATAAATTTGTATGTGTGTGTGTGTGTACATCTAGAGTGCGTTATGTGTGTGTGTTTACGGTCAGTGTGCGTGTGTATTTAAAACCTCCCTCCTTCCCCACCCCCAACAACCCTCCATTACAGAATTCAGGAAATCCTGTCTGAAACACGAAACTCAATTCAATACAACCTTGCCTATGATACAAATGTATTCCAGTATTATTTCCAGACTAAGTGGATGCGACATCCGGAAGAAAAAAACTCGACAGTTACAACAAACACTTTTTTTTTTTAATTTCCATGGAAGGAAAAATAAAATGCTCAACAGTTACAACAACCTTTTTTTTTATTTTCACGGAAGAAAAATATAAAGCTCGATAATTACAACAAAATGTTGAACTGTTTTTATTTTTATTTCCAAGGATGGAAAATATAAAAAAACTCGACAGTTACAACAAACTTTTTTTTATTCCACGGAAGGAAAATATAAAAAAAACTCGACAATTACAACACATTGTTGAACTACTTTTATTTCCACGGAGAAAAATATAAAAAACTCGACAGTTACAACAAACTTTTTTTTTCCACGGAAGGAAAATATAAAAATCTCGATAATTTCAACAAACTGTTTGTTTTTATTTTTTCCGCGGAAGAAAAATGAAAAGAAAAAAATCGACAGTTACAACAAACTGTCTAACTGCTTTTTTTTTCCACGGAAGGAAAATATAACAGCGGAGCAGAATCGCACAACAGCAGGAGTAGACTCCATATTACCAGACAGTTATTTATCCAGGGGCCACCCCCACCACCACCACCGCCCCCCCCCACCCCACCCCAACTTCCACTGGGCCATAACCCCCAAAAAAGCCACTTCCGTTACGGACCTGGAGAGAGAGAGAAAGAGAGAGAGAGAGAATGCATACATATATATGAACTCTCAATCTTTTTCCCCGTGCATTCTAGGAGACGTCAATGACCATAGTCTTTGCGACGACAATAAACATGAATTAATGCGTCAGTCGCCTATACTTTTATGGTGAGGTCGTGGACATTGGCAACTTAAGAGTCCTTCTCTAGCCCAGGCCTAAAAAAATAATGAAATAAAGAAAAAAAGGAAAGGGGAGGGGAGAGACTATGAATGAAGTAAGACAATTTTTTAAGCAAAAGTCCTGGACATTGGCAACTTAAGAGTCCTTCTCTAGCCAGGCTGCAGAATGAAGTAAGACATTTTTTTTAAGCAAAAAAGTCCTGGCCATTGTGGCAAAAACTTTAAGAGTTCCTTCTCTAGCCAGGCCTGAGAGGAAGTAAGAAAACTTGAGAGGGGAGACAGTGAGGGTAGACTTACTTACAGAGTCAAAGGTGAAGGATCATAAGTGCTGGGAAAAACGGAAGTAGGGATAAATTCCAAAGCCAGGCGTTAATTAATTAACCAAGTTATTTGATCTATGTCTGTGAGGGAATTGCGTGTGTCGGCTACTGGCACTAACACAAATTACATAGCAACCTACCAGCCATGGAAACTGAACCATATAAAAGGAATTTCCATCTGGTCTGGACCTGTTATTGTTTCCAGATTCTTGAACCGAAACAACACAGAAGATATAATTGCAAACAAGAGATGCAAAATTAGCACAGGCAAAAAAAATAAAAAATAAAAAAAAAATAAAAAAAAATTACAAGTAAACCTTATTTACTTACAAATCCAAAAATCAATACTATCTGTCATTTTCATGTTGAAAAGAACTAGACAATTCATCTAACCACCACCTCGCACAAATGCTGACGTCAGCAATTCCCTGACGGGTGTGACAGGGATTGTCAGGGTACACCTATAGCTATTAGTGGCCTTTTTTTTTTACGGCGTGACCCCGAATTTGGAATATTTGGTTTAATGTCTTTAAAGCCTAAATGTCTAAGTCATTTCCTGAGCATGTTTGGCGCCATGAGATTATCTTATAGTAGACACGAGTCTATTTCAAAACTTGGGATACAGTATATATGTGTATATTATAATATATATTTAAATATTTCAGTATATATACTACATACATACACTAATTATATCAATTTCAAAACTTGGGATACAGTAATTATCATGAAAGTGTGAATATATGTGTAGATACATTTTATATATATATATATATATATCATATATATATATATATATAATATATATATATATATATATATATATATAGCATATACACTATATTTGAGTGCATATATATTATTCTATGTGTATACATATATCAGAATATGTAAACACACGATCTATATATATATATAGATATATATATATATATATATATATATATATATATATAATATATATATATCAATGTGTCTACTGCTACCAAAAACCTTTTCTCAAGAGTGGTGGCCAGCCACCTTGCCCCAGACGATAATAATCTGGCTTCTGAGAGGTCTCCTTTGAAACGGACACTTCACAGCCAATTCCCGTGGGATTCTAGGTAAGAATGTCATTTCCTGTGGCCCAGATTGGGGTTCCACTGACCGGACTATAGAAGTGCGTGGATGTTACTCAAAAATGCTTCTGTAGCAGTGCTGGATATATTCCACGAACATAGGAATAGGACCCAGAATTTAGGCCAAACGTTGGGACTATGAAGTCAGAACAGCAGAGGAGGACCCAGAATTTAGGCCAAGCGCTGGGATCTATGATGTCATTTGGTGCTGAAAGGGAAGTCTAGAATATGGTTTGAAAGGTGCAACAGAAGGGAAGCCTCCCAGCCGCACTATTAAACAATTGTTAGAGAGGATGGACAGTCAGATGGAAGAGAGAGGGAATAGGAAGAGTGGTACAATAAAATTTATGAAAGGGGTTACAGCTAGCGGCCGAAGGGACGCTGGAAAGGCTGTGTTAAGTAATGCCACAGTGCTCCTCACTAACTCCCCACGGGGATACGTTCTGAGGATACTGTTAAAACTAGATTTAACTTCCCACCATGCAAGAAATACGAGCAAAATTGACTGAAAATAAAAATAAAAATCTGGTCTTTATTTTTTTCATCTCTCGTAAACTATAAAGGCAATCATTTTTCTTGTCAGTCATGAATTACACTGGACTATTTGCTGTGCCAGCCTTCTGTAGCAGTGCCGGACATGTCCTGAAGACACTGTTAAATACAGATCATAAATTCTCACATCGTAAAAACTAAATTTGACTGCACCTAACTATTCTGGGCACTATTTTGGCTTTCACGCAAACTATAATAATGGTCTGAAGTCAAAAGCCACAATAATTTATATAATAGCATCATATACATCAATGTAGCTTTAAACTCATTATCTTCCGTCACGGCATAATGAGGTATACCAGAGATAATGTTCTTAATAGCATCATCACTCGTAGTTGTGAAGACACTGGACTTTCTTGCAGTGGCAAACTTATACGTCATAGCAATAATTTACACAAACAACAGAACAGCGATAAAAGTGTCATGTGTGATAGTGCTCTTGCGAAATACTACACGTCCAAAGTGATCTTGCCAATTGAAAGCGATGACAACCTTCGTGGAAAAAAATGACAAAAAAGAACAAAAAAATCAACTCCACTGTCATTTGAAACGAAATTCAGACATTGTCACCGCCATTAAATTAAAAACCACAATTTACCATGAGTGCCTTCCATTCTACTCCTGTCGTACAATGCCCCGTGAAACCGTGTAAACCAATTATCTTCCCAAGTGAACACGCCGTCAACGGTGTGTGAAAAACACCAACTCGAAGAACGAAAAGAAATTTGGACATCGAGTCACCGCAATTTATTACTGAGAAACATCATGTCTCCTATAATGTCTTCCATCTTTCAACTATTAATTCCAGTTAACTAGGTAGGTCTGCGAGACCCCTCTTCAATTTGAAGAGACAGGCCTATGCAATTGATTTTTTTGGCAATATCGCAAAAAAATAACAACGTAAGGTACAGGCCTACCTGCAAGTTCCCCCATATAAATCTTCTGGAGTTAAGTAAAGTAGGCCAAATACTTTTGCCAATATCGCAAAACATAATAACGTAAGGCGTAGGCCTACCTGCAAGTTACCCCAAATAAATCTTGTGGAGTTAAATAAGGTAGGCTTAATACTTTTGTGCGCGCGAGAAAACTGTTAAAAGATAACCGAAGCGTAGCCTATAGGTCATTGAGATAGGCCTATGCACAAAGTAAGGAGTATGCCTACCTGCAAGTTCCCCAAAATAAATCTTGTGGAGTTAAATAAGGTAGGCTTAACACTTTTGTGCGCGCACGAACTGTTAAAATATAACTACGGGTCTATGATCACGACGACGTCTAAATTCTCTATTTCCTAATAACCTCGGAAGGACTTTCAACCGAAAGCCTTCAATTCCTGAAAGGAAGTAAATGCAGAAACCAAAACTTCCAAGCCGTACTTGGAAAGATAGCATAATAAGCGACCTCGTTTACAAAGGGGTCAACAACTACCAAGCATGCCTTGTGACGTCATGATAATGCAGACGGATAACAAGCACATTTTGCGAGTGCAAACACTTTGCTCGATTTACAGCGCCTATTAAGGGCGCTAAGTCGTTGCTTTCAATGTTCCTGACTCACTATGTTTATGTATATTTACTTGGACACAAGCATGTTTGTTTTCATTTTCTTCTCTCTGTTGTTACTGTCTTCATTCCATAGTGTAAATTCTGTCACTATTCGCATCCTACAATGAAAGCTTGTTTTATTATTATTATTATTATTATTATTATAAATTGACTGTCTTCATTCCATAGTGTAAATTCTGTCACTATTCGCATCCTACAATGAAAGCTTGTTTTTTATTATTATTATTATAAATTGACTGTCTTCATTCCATAGTGAAAATTCTGTCAATAATCGTATTCTACAACGAAAGCTTGCTTTTTATTAATAATATAATAATAATTCACCGTCTTCATTCCATTGTTAAAGTTCTGTCAGTATATGTATTCTACAATGAAATCTTGCTTTTAATGTATATAATAATAATAATATAATAAATAATAATAATAATAATAATAATTCAGTTGAAATTATGGCAAACATTACCTATTGACACCAAGTCTGAACAGTTAAGTTTTGCATGGCCGCGTAAAAAGAAAAAAGAAACATATCATCCAATATATCGTTTAACTTGTAGAACTTTAAGCACTTAACCTTATCATACCCGGGATCATAATTCGTTTTTGTTGTTAATAACTCTGTAATAATTCTATAAAAAAAAAGAATTAGGCGTCACGATTTATCTATATTTAGGTCGCAAGTGTCCTCTTACTCGTGAAGGTCGAAAGGCGTTAACGAACAACGATATGATGTTCCTTTCCCTATAATAATAATAATAAAATAATAATAATAATAATAATAATAATAATCACCCAAACAATTCCTCAATCTTTGTAGTCGAAATTACCACACCCTTAGGAATGCACGTAGCTTTAAGACAAACCACTCGCTGCGTGACTTACATTCCTCCATCCCTCGCCGTCGGGAATGTCCAATATGTTCTTAAGAACAACGACCAAGATGAAACTGGCAACTGTGGGCGATTTTGTAGCCCAAGCCGGAAGATGACGAGGAGTGACTGTGGTCGAGGGAGGAAAAACCCACCTTGAGGAACCTCGGATTCTTATAAGGTCGATAGAAATGCGGATCAACATCAACCAGACGGGAAAAACTATGAATAAATATGAAAAAATGAATAACCCACGGCCCACCAGGCACCTAGCAACCCCCCTCCCCTAACACCAGCAGGCAAGTTCGGTATACATGAGAGAGAGAGAGAGAGAGAGAGAGAGAGAGAGAGAGAGAGAGAGAGAGAGAGCTCTAGGTTAGTAAGAAACCTAAAATGGTTATCGTCGCCCAAGAAATTATGGAACTAGTTGCATGACACTAACTTCGAAGAGAGAGAGAGAGAGAGAGAGAGAGAGAGAGAGAGAGAGAGAGAGAGAGAGAGAGAGTAAAACCAATCCATTTCTTAAGTTCCCATCCGCCCCCATCCCACTACACCCCCGCCTACAGCTGCTGTTCCCAAACGAAGATGTTCAAAACCAGGTCTACTTTTAGACCCAAGCCGACATACGTACCTTCAGGATGATTCATCCTTTACAAGCCAACAGCAGCTAGACTAATTTCTCCCACACGCCTACGCACACACACACACCTGATATTACGACAGTATCAACACACACACCCCCAACACAGACACATACAAAAAGTGAATCTGAATCTACAATATTCAAATTGGATGAACCATACCGCACGAGAAGTAAATTTCGCATGCTCTCTTGTCTCGCCTCACTAAACCGGGAATTTCCCTAGCTAGGTAAAGTTGTAGCGATTCCTAGAATGGCAGTATCTAGAACACAGCGTTGAAAAAATTTCCTAGATAAGAATGCCTAACATCTAGCTCACTAGGGCTAGAGTTTACTAAGATTTTCCAACCAGTAGGCCTAGGGCCTAGTACGAAAAACTGTTGCATTCACATGGTGTCAGATTTCAACATCAGAAATCCACCCACGAGAGAGAGAGAGAGAGAGAGAGAGAGAGAGAGAGAGAGAGAGAGAGAGAGAGAGAGAGAGAATCGCAGTAGCCAATGACAGCAAAAAGAGGTCAGGGGAATCTGTTGCCTGCTACCAATTCGATGATACAGGTGTTCTGGTGACGAACACCTGTGTTCCACATTAACTTAACCCACTTCCAAGGCAGATGATCAGCGGAACATCTTTTCAATACCTGTGCACTCAATATTCGGTGCCACCGCGATGGCAATAGTGTGGCCTTCAGCCTAAATTACCAGCCAATATTTACCAGTAGAAAGAACTTATAATACGTTAAGGGTCTCGGTAAGGTGAGGTTTTCGTTAATATTTTAAAATATATATGTGAACCAGGCCAGTCACTAGGAGGTCTAACAATGTCTTTTTGGTTAAAAAAAAAAAAATGTAACGAAATCCGAAGATAAACCAAATTTAAAACTAAACAATAAACGGAAATTAATCCAATCACAAAAAGCAATTGCTGAAAAGTCTGTTACGCCTACTGTAAATATAATGCAACTAATGAAAGTCTAACCAATAAACCTAATGCTCTTGGTTAATTACTATCCTACCGTGTTCCTACAAAGACATGCCAATCAAATGTAAACATAGGCCTAGGCCTAAAGTATTCAATTTGATTTTATGGATTTCCCGAAAGAATTCGCGTAATACCATCAACCATATCAAAACCATTCAAGTATTTCAGTATCAATGTCAGTACTTGAAATTAAATTAATGTGAAATACCAATTTCGGAACTTCAAATGAAAATCATTGAAAGTATCTTACATTTCGGGTTAAAACAATTTGACTAAAGACGAATGAATCACGAATCACAAAAGTAACGAACTTTACAAGCCTGAGACAAACGATCTCAATACCAAACTAACGAGTTTTCAAAAGTCTTCAAAAAGCAACTTGATTGTCAACAGTTCCAGCAGTCACCCATAACTCACGAACTGTCAAAATCAGTCAGTCAACCCTCAGTCTACTACAGTCGTGTAAAAGGACAGGTTCACGAAGGCAAAAGCAGCTATAAGCAGGAAGGACGGTCAAACAGCAGTTAGCAGTTTTCGCCACTAGGTAAAAAGGCAGTTGCAGTTTAACCCAAACAGCGAATTTTTTCAGTTTTAAGTCCACGAATAACATTTCAAATTCACGGACGAATTCCACGTCGGACTGACCGCCTCTCTCGGTCTCTTATTTTAACAGTCTTTCTAACAGTTCATGACGGTTCAGGGTTGCGCGAAGATATATTTTTTTCTCAATTTCGATCGTACGTTTGTCGTATACTTTCGCTTATGTGTAAAACGTCAGAATTTTGCCTCAATTTTTGGTGAATTCAGGTTCAAATCACACCTGCACCTCATTCACACTTAAATTACTGGTAGATATGTTATTCACAAAGGTAAAATAAAAAGGATTTCGTTAAACTGGTTAGCTGTAAGATTATCCCTTGGTAATACTTCGTTCAAAGGTACGACGCCAAATTTACATTAATTTTCGACAATTAAGGGTTAAAATCACATATGGACCCCATTCATAAATTCTTTAAGGTGGATCTGTTAGCTACACAGGTAAAACAAGGAGGTTTTTAGTTAACAGGTTCAGAAATGGGCTCAAAAGACAGACCAGTCCTTTGTCATACCATATCGTCCACGGACGTCAAATTGACCAATTTTTCTAGAATTTCTGGTCCAAATCCAATTAGCCCCATTCATCTACTAAATACAGGTAAGATCTATTGAATGCACATGCAAAACAACACTGTGACAAATGAAAATGATTACAAGCCGTTCAAAAAAGAATAATAAAATCCCTTCGTCGTATATTTTCGTTCAAACACGTCAAATTGACCTTCAATTTTTCGACAATTTCGGTTCCAATCACACACGTACGCCCATTCATCCACTGAATACAGGTAGATCTTTCAGCTACACGGGTAAAACAATAATAAAACCATAAATGAAATGTCTTTGAAGCCGCTCAAGTAGGAATAAATTCCTTTCGTCGTAAATTTTCGTTCAGACACGTCCAAATCACCTTCAATTTTTCGACATTTCGGGTCCAAATCACACACGTACGCCCATTCACCCACTGAATACAGGTAAGATCAATTACCTGCAGGCGAAAACAACAATAATGTGATAATTGAAATGACGTTGAAGCCGCCCAAATGAATGATAAATTCCCTCCGTCGAAAATTATCGTTCAGACACGACGTCAAATTCACCTTTTAAAATATTTCGACGCTTCGGAGGTCACAAAATCCCCCACGAATTCCGTTCGTTTAACGAATTACTTGTGGATTTATCAGTCGGGGGATTAAATCGCTTGAAAAGGAGGATATTTTAGGTATAAGATGGGTGGGATATGAATGGAATGGGGGGAAATAATGGGTGGGGAATGATTAAGGAAAGACGAACGTTAGAAACCCTCTCGTACCTTTTTCTGCTGTTTCTCCCAGGCGGGGTCCAGGAGGCCCTCGCGCTCCCACTCCTCCTCCTGCTCCATGTAAACTTGCTCGTCGTTCTGGTACTCCATATTCTCCCGTGTGAACGCTTTTTTGAAATCAATGAACTACTTTACTTTTAAAAAAAAGAGTGAAAGAGAGAGAGATAGAGAGGGGGGAGGAGGACGACGACGACGGGCACCACCACTCTCACACACACCACAAAAAAAGATCCACCACACCGGAGCGGCGGCGGCGACAACGGCGAGGATGATCCACCCGGTCCAGGAGAACGAGCGGCACAGCACTGGCTACACCGGAGGACCGAGACTCCCGACAGACCGACCCCTTCGCTTAGGCAACGCCCACTGGAGGGAGGAGGAGGGGGGAAAACGTATCGTACGGCTTCTTCTTGTCACGGTTAAAGAAGATCTCTCTCACTCTCTATATCTCTTTCACCCTCTTCTTCTCGCTCTCTCTCTTTATTTAAGGTATATATTGATGGATTAATGCACGTCGCAAGTCGCGTATTTCGTTTCGCTTCTACTCGCAATCATTATTATACTCTACCACGCAGGAAAGCGACGAAATATCCGGTTGGAGCGACTGGAAAACTGTCGTACTTTATCGTGCTTGTCACGATTGGAGTTCGAGTATGTATATCTCTCTCTTTCTCCCCCGCCCCCCCTCACCCTCTCCCGTTGGTTTAGAGGGTTAATGAAGGATTTACGAGGCTCGTATTCGTTTCATATCCACTCATATATATCTCACTGCAGGTCGTTAATATTACTCCCTGTCTAAAGAGAGCGACTAGGCTGAAGTTGAAATTCTAAGACCAGAGGTGTAGATAGTCCTAACGGTAATCCCATATAAGGTATGCCGCGTTTTAAATATCATATATAATATATTGTGACACAATGGCGTATTAAGACGCCCCAGACCGTCAGATAATGACCAGGGCCACCATTGACCGCTAAAGAAAGTATTAAATCACTACGAAGCAACTCGACAGAAATTTTTTTTTTCAAAACAAACCGACGCAAGTGAATTTCTTGGAAGTTTGTCCTCAAAAACATTTATTTATATATAGCATGGAAAGGTACAGTCACTTATTTAGACGAATCGTCATTGATTTGTGAGTGATAACGCACAAGGAATTTCTCCAATGGAGTAATTCATTATTCCCCAAAAACCAAAATTAGAACTGCCGGGTGACTGCAACGTTACGAGTGCCAGACGTATGTGGAGGCAGGTACGATAATGCACGTAATCGTCCGAGAATCATTCCCTTCGTACCTGACAAAGAAACACGAATTGGAATTTTTGCGTTCGTAATTGCGAAAGATTCGTGAATATGTAAACTCCCAATAAAAAGGAAAATGAAAGATTAAATTTAGTGAGGGAAAGCGCGAAAAAATGCGATAGAGCAAAGCATTTGGGGAGTGTATGGTGGGCAGTGAATTATTATTATTATTATTATTATTATTATTATTATTATTATTATTATTATTATTATTCGGTGGGGAAAGATAATATCATTACAATTATTTGATGTGAAAAATAATGATTATATCATTGTTGGTCAAAAGGAAACTGCATTATTATTATTATTATTATTATTATTATTATTATTATTATTATTATTATTATTATTATTAAAAAGTAAAAAAGCCACAAGCCACTGCAAAGCAAACTTCCGCAGCAAACAACTTCCAAGTGTAGAATAAATGATCACACACCAAGAAACCAATAAAGAACAAATAAAGTAAAAAAAATATATATAAAAAGAGAAAAAAACCAAAGCCACATAGTACTACTATTGTTTATAGCACTACAGTTTCTCAGCATAAACCAACCTGGAGTCCGGTTAGCCTACAAAAACCAGGAATGGAAAGAAGTCCTTCCTAAGAAGGACTTATTCTAAAAGAATCCTTTGGTCCTTCCATGACTCCAGAGTAGATCAATACAGCTGTAGCACAAGGAATTCCTACAGCCTAAAATGCCTGCTATGTTGTAATGACCGCAATAAAATGATCGACGGAGGTTTATAGCCACTGTTGTAAAAGAGGTATCTTACGTCAGATATTATATTAAATAATTTTGCAGTGTGATAGGTCCATGGGGTTTATGTTGAATGGGCAGAGTTCATGGGTCTAAATCAGGCTTCTAAAGCATCTTATCCCATTCAATAACCTACAACAGTGACCGTCCGCTTAGGTTTTAGTCTAAAACCGTCAACTATAAATGAACATTGGTCTAGCTTTCACGAGAACGGGACGTGTTATCTCGACAATCTCTTATGTTACCGTACCTGTTGTGTGTGATTGTGTACATGATTATGGAATGGTTTGATTGATGGCGCTAAAGCAATCTCGACATTTCTTATATAGGCCTAAAGAAGCTTAACAACTCGAGCCAAGTTTATTTAAGAATTACGAACTCCTTTTTGGCTTCTAGCTCCTTTTGTGAGCCATTACTATGGTTCGGGGGCTCCCATCTTCCTTCTTTTTTCCAGACTCGAGACCGTCTTCAGTGAGTGAATAAATTCTCGGGGTAAGAACTTCTTCCTAGGGATATTCCCTACGAGAATGTGGTTCTTGTGGTAACACATTCTTGTTGTTGTTGCTCTTTTAGATAATGTCAACAAACTGCAGTCGTTATACCTGGCAGTTTGACTCAATTTAGCAACGATTCACGTCTGTATGATGTGCTACAAATACTCAACATTTTTTTAAAATTACAGATTGCAAGTATCTATAAATTTAAGTCTGAAAAACATATAACTTCATACATGAACTTCACTGAAGTTGGCTCCTTTTCAAACGCTTGCCACAGAATATTACTGCATTACTTTATCATTATCACCAGATTATAACTTTTTCTTCAATGGTTTTCGCAGATAAGGTTATTTTACCCTTTATTAGACTACTTCCAACGGAAAGCATCTTCGGGCCATGGCCTACAAACGGTGATATTCGGAAATGTTAAATTTTTGGTCAACATTCATTTGTTCAACGTAGGCCTACGAATGGAATAGGCCTAATCACTATAGACTTAAATCTATAATGGATATGTGCTAAATTGTAAGCTTGCTGAAGCATAAGGCTGATATTTTGAACTGTCCTTGTGAAGGATCAAAGATTAGAGATTCACAAAAATCGTTAACCTGGTCAACGATTACGACACTGAAACTTTAGGCTGAATCTAAGATTGGCATAAGTCTGTGCCACTCGGTTATCTGAAGGCCATGCTTGCATTGAAACACCATCTGGCGATACTAATTAATCCAAACCAAAGTTAACCGTGCGCTATTTGTTTTATCCGAGGCTCTGGCTTGCCTTTACACCTAATCTGGCGGAGATGAATCACACCCTATCTTAATCCTCGCCTAATATAAGTAATGTCCGCAGCGGTGTATTCCAATAACATGACTCCGCCAATAGACCGACCCAATGTGGGACAATACTTTATAGGATGGGGGTGCAGATAGAGTAGGGGCCTGGGAAGGAGTTTACGTTGGGGGAAGGAGAGAGAGAGACAGAGAGATTATGGTTGGGGGGGGGGGGGGGCGGTTCTGCAGCAATGTTGAGAAAACACTTTGTTGATTCAGTGTCTCAAATATCCCGAGCATTCTCTTATCCAACTTCAAGCCATTCGGTGACGAAGGTGAAAAGATAAGAGCCTTGTAATCTCTATTTTGGATAAAAAATATGATTTCCCGATGCTGTAGAATGAAAGATGTTTCTTTTTATTCATTATTTCAATAGTTAGAGGCCAGGGCAATAGACGGACGGAAAGAGAGAGAGATTGATCATGTGAAACAACGTAATTCGTAATGATTTGAAACAATAGTACTAGACCTACTTAGCTTCGGAAACGCAACACAGAATGACGTTTCCCGAGTTAATTATTCGAAATCAAGTGTGCTAATCATTATTCAGAAGCACATTTCAGAACGGAAGTGAAAATGCGCATATCCGATGATACAAAGAATACCCTAAATTCTTATAATAAAGACTCTTGCCACACCTCAGGAAAAACATAGAACTCAAGAATTTTATAAGCGTGAATTTCCTTTCGGAAGTATAGTGTTTCCTGTATTGCAGAATCACGGTATTTGCCGCCAAAAAAATGGTTATTTTTACACCTATAGAAGCGAATTTTAATAAAGCTTTGACTATTGACACAAAAATGGAAGATCCACTTGAAATTGAGCAAATTAATCGTTCCTAAAAACGAGAACTCAGTTGGAGGCGTACGATAGCTTGGCCACCTTCTCTTGAAGGAGGTCTCCGCCCACCGAGCTCGTAGCACTTTTCCCAAAGGCGGCTACAGCTCTTAATACTAAAATAGAATGGTGACCCTGGCTTCGTCTTCTTCTTTTTCTTCTTCTCCTTCTCCTTCTGTCTGCTTCTTACCTCCTTTCATGAATGTTTAGAGCAGATCTTCCGGTCTTAAGAATGGCTCTGACGAAGTAGAAAACTATGTGGGAGCAATTTAGCATGACGCTTAGCCTGCGTGAAGTCTCGTATTGTAGAAGACACCAGTTATTGGTCAAGTCACATGATTCAGCGTGATGAACGTTTCGTTTTAAGTCATCTCTTGGCTTTATTTTACCAGCTTAATATCTAAACAAAAGGAACTACTTTCGGAAGCTGTTAATCTTGATAGAATAATAGTAAATATTTGACTGGAATCGATTTGAAATATATACACAGTAGCTGTGTTCTGTTACTGTCAGATTCAGCAAAGCATTCTTGAGAAATTCTTGCCTAAATACTTATATATACATCTTGAGATTTTAGGAACTGGCATAGCAATTACAGGAATGCGTACAGAAGCTCTGAAGTGTTGACAAGAATTGCTTCTCCGACGCAAGGCTTTGCAGCCCAAACTAACAGCAATCCTGGCTATGCATGACAGCATTTTACTTTTTATCAAGGTCTGTTTACAGGAGCATCTTTCAAATAATTGCTGTTTAAGTTTTCTTTATGTTACCCTTGTTACATCCTTCTAATGCACAATCATTTTAACATCCCAAACAGAAAGATCTTACTCCATGCCAGTCATTGTAGGGTAGCCAGCTCTGGAGTATACTTATCATGCTCCAAGGGCCCAAATCCATAGGCCACACCA